>NC_061117.1:147429399-147456412 GCF_002878395.1 Capsicum annuum | reverse complement strand
GAACAGCCATGCCTTAACAAACCTTCATTATAACATAACACTTGAGATAATCTGGAAGAATTCAAGCAAACAAGCCAGCCATTTTACAGCATTCCCGCTTTTGGTAGACAGTTAGTAAAAGCATGCTAGAACCTGCAAAGTGGCAACATTATGCTTGAGCCAGGCCCTTTTTAACAAGCATCTCATACACTTTGTCCACCTTATTCGGATCAACATTGAATAGACCATGCGCGTCAGATCTCTTGGTGATGTTGCCATTTAAGATCCCCATAGACATGGTCTGTAACATGTTCAGATAATGACTCGGGAGGATTCTGATCTCATCACAAAGCTTTTTTTCCTGCACGTGCAATTGCCACAAATCCAGGTTAAGATTAAAAGGATACAGCCATACACTAATAGCAAAAAGTTCAAAATATTGACACTTCTCTGTGGCATCAATACTGTTATAATTGCCACATCAATACACATTCTGGTATATGTACAAAGTCAGATGAAATCAGTCGCATGGTTAATGCTCGCAAAGAAGATTGTGGAAATAGCAACAATATGTGGCAGCAGAAACAGAAGAATCTTACAGTTTCTGAGAGTAACTCAGCCCCTAAAAAGCCACTGACATCCCAAATGTCTAAAGCACTTCCAACACCATGTGGTGCGGTGGTTGATGATAAGTCCTTGCAACAAGAATCCAGCATTTCAGGGCCTCTAACAACTCCACTGGGGCTGCTGTCATGCTCCACTTTAAAGTGACCTGCTCTTTGCAAATATTTGCCACTTGGGCCATTCTGGGAGTTCTCCTTTAGTCTACGTATATTTTCTTCAGATTCCTGTGTTCTCTTTTGTTCAATATATCTTTCTGCCTCAGCGGAAGTTCGACAACCAGCAGCTCGGGCATCCTGGGTGCAGGCAGGGACTGAATATTTCAATAATAACACTAACTTGAAAACTTAATAGACAAGAGACTGCAGTTTAAATTTGTCACATATGCCAGAGGCGATCTATGGATCTTTTTGCCAAATTTTATTTGCTTTAAGAATCTGAAATGTATTCCATGCAACAACCACTACCTACAGCACCAATTGGGTCTGACCAAATTGTCTACTAAGTTGGATGAAAACTGTAGGAGATCAGGGTTCAAATACCAGCATAAATAAAATATACCAGACGCTTTTTTCCATCTGCCAAAATTTTGGCGGACGAAGTTTCCCAATGGTTGTGCTGGTGGGAGGTGCAGGTACTTCATGAATAAATTGAGGTGTGTTAAAGTTGGTCTGGACAGCAACATTATAAAACAAAAGAAAATGGACAACTATCTACAGTTAAGAAAACTAGTTAGCATGCATGTAGACTTACATATGGTAGTAACAAAATAGGCGAACACACGTTATAAATTTATACGAAATGATTACTCAGTACAGAAACCTTTAGATTGTCAGCTCTAGTGCTAAAAGTTAATAAAATATAAACTTTAAAATTTTCCATATCAGTGAGTTTGTGTTTTATACATTCCCATCATATGATTTCTGAAACCTAAAGTTTAATGTGTAAACAAAACAACCTTTTAGATGAGAGAGACACACTTCAACATGGTATCAGAGCAGGCAGAGGTCCTGGGATCGAATCTCACCGCCACCATTATTAAAAAAGAATTTCCACGTGCTTGGCCATGAAAAAAAAAAATCAGGCACGCACGTGAGGGAGCGTGTTGAGAATATAATTAAATAATGAAAAAAAGTGTGCTCTTTTTCTAAAAGCTTAAGCTTTTAAATGATATGGTCACACACTTCATTAGTTCCAATATTTGTATAACGATGATAATCATTTCAGAAATGATTCCAAAGAGCCTAAAAATGAGGATTATCATTCTGGAGCTATTCTAGTAGCAGGACTTTGCATTTAACCTGAAGATTTTGTATCCGTTTTGCCATCCGGTGCTCCTCGATTATGCTCCTAAGGAAATCCTCATGCTCCCCTTTTGTACTAAAACGCATGAATACCCTGTAGGAACGGCATATGTCCTTCTCCTCCGGAGTGAGGTCTTTCTCAAAAGGATCGGGATGAAGTAGTTTTCTTTCCAAAATAAAATCCTTCCTACGTTTCCTCTCATCAAGCCTGCAGAATATAAACAGATTGAAGATTTGAAACAAACATGAATTTAAGAGTATCATGAGCCATTAGTGCATCAGCAACTAGCATAGACAATTGCTGAACTGTAATATATATTTGTCTTCAATACCTTTAACTATTCATGTCAACTAAACGGGGGATTGAAGGGAATTTTGTGAAGAGAAAATGGATTATGGGAGTGTATGACTTGAATTACTGATTGGTCTGTGTAGATATATGCCTGCCACATGGGAATTCACAACCAAATGTGTCTTTGTTCCAATCGCCGTGTAAGCCCTATATTACATTTTCTCATGAATACATAGTCCAAAAATCCATATCAACAACATGATGTATCAGAAGCACCTAGCTGGGATTACTTCCCTCTACAATCATGGAAGATTATCAACCACATATTAATTTGAAGATAACAGACCTAATGGAATGTCAACAGGGTATTGAACTACCTTCCACCAGAAGCCAAATGAAAATGGACACAGGCAAGAGAAACTTACATTGAAAGGCATCTATCGTTCAGACAGAAGCTGAGAAATGCATCAAAAAAGGACAGTCGAGATTTTACAAAATAGCTAGGTGGCTCTAGGCAGGATGATAAAGTCCATTATTCATCCACAAGATCCTGGAAAAAACTAAAAATAGGTGGTCCTACCAGCATGCATCAGTTGAATGTTGCAGTCAATAAAACCACATTAAAGACAAGAAGCAAATTAACATTTTTGCATGTGGCAAAAAAAGTTAACACTTGCAGAATCATAGGTCTATTTTGCAATGATTCTCGCAGTTGGAAGAGGGGGGGGAAAGCACAGAGTAACAGACAAAGTTAGCATTTAACGTTCTTTTTTGGCATATGTTGGGGAAAAGGAAAAAATAAGTACCAACATCAAAGTTCGGTGAGAATTACTTACCTTTTAGAGTATATACGCAATACACGAAGTTTCAGTTCACGTTCAGCATTGCTATCTGTCTCTTTAAATTCCATATCAGCCAGCATCTGCTCAGCATCATTATCGTATTCAATTTCAAACTCCTCTCTCTTAGAATTATAACCACTCAACTCTGTCATAGAAGGCCCCTCGTCCACCGATGTCCTTGGCTTTTTCTCTCCAACGCTCCTGTCTGCAGGACAACCTAAAGTGCAATAACAAAAGCCTCTTAGCATCTATCTCTCTGTCTCTCTCACAGATCAAAAAGTTGCCATGCATACTCTACAGAAATTATCAATTAAAACTTCCTCAGCAATATTTTGAAGTGTACATAGTTTTGAATTTTTTTTATTTTTTTTTTGAAACTGGTAACTTATATTCCTCAGCATTCAGGGCTATGCTGGCCACCTCCAAAAGTAATTACAGATACAGAAAATATGGAAAAAAAAAAACAGAAATATTTACAAAGAACCTATGAAATCCACTAATTGGATTTCCTTTTCTATATTCTGTTCTTTACACCAAAAACCTAAGGAAGTAATTACTGTCCATTTAATCTTCTGTGTTGAGCATTCTTTTCCTTCAAAAATCCTCTGATTCCTTTCCTTCCAAATATTCCACCAGATACAAGCAGGTACCGTCCTCCACCACTTCCTTTGACTCTTGCTGCCCCCCTTTCTGATCCAACAACTCAATAGGTATGTTGTGTGTTCTGGCATACACAAGTTTAGGCTAGCTAAATTGAAGAATAAAGCCCATACTTGTGTTGTTACTTTGCAATGCAAAAATAAGTGTTTGTTGGTTTCCAATGCCTCTTTGCAAAGTGAGCATCTAGAAGGCATGTTGATGCCCCTTTTCTGTAATGCTTCATGAGTCAAGCAGGCTCTTTTAGCTACCAACCAGCCAAAACACTTCACATTAGTAGGAACCACACTCTTCCCAAATAGCACTCCATGGCCCTATTTTCCTTCCTCCAGTTACAGATAGACCCCACTTATACAATCTGTTGACAGAGAATCTTCCATCAGGATGTTGTCCCCATAATAGTCTGCCTGTTTCTAAGTTAGTGCCTGGGAAGCCTTCTATCATATTCAGCAGTTCAATTACCCCTTCTAACTCCCAGTCATTTAACAACCTTCTGAAGACCAAATTCCACCCTTGTTGAGACCGCAACTCACTTATTCTGCTATCAGGGCGCACACTGATAGAATAAAGTCCAGGATACAAACTTTGAAGAGATCCTTGACCAGTCTCCAGTTTTCTTTCCAGAATAAAACCTTATCCCCCCTCCCAACTTTAACTTTTGTAATAACTTTTAGAGCCAGCCAAAAGCTTCTGATAGTCCTCCAAACTCCAACTCCATAAGTGGTAGTTACTTCATCTGAACATCATTGCCCTTCTTGGCCGAACTTATGTTGTATCACCTCTTTCCATAGTGCATGCTCCTCTTGGATGTACCTTCATAGCCACTTGCTTAGCAAACTTTTGTTCTGTAACTTGAGATTCCTTACTCCCAAACCCCCATAATTCCTGCCTTGTTGAACTGTTGCCCATTTTACTAAATTGAAACTACTCTCAGTTTTATATCCTTGCCAGAGGAAATTCCTTCTCAAAGCGTCCAGAGTTTTGATCACCCCACTAGGCATAGGGAAAAGGGACATCACATATGTTGGTAAGGAATCTAACACAGAGTTTATCAAAGTGACTCTACCTCCCAATGAAAGGTACTGAGACTTCCAGATTGCCAACTTCCTCTTAGTTTTCTCAATAATCCCATCCCAAATAGTAGTTGCTTTATGTTTTTCCCCTAATGGCATGCCTAGATAGACTGTTGGTAGCTTCTCAACCTTGCACCTCAAGATGTTTGCTAGTGTTTGTAACTGTTGAACTTCTTGTATGGGAAAGATACTGCTTTTTCTCCAGTTAACCTAGAGTCCAGAACAAGCTTCAAAAACTACCAGAATCAACCTTAAATAACACAATTGTTCCTGGTTTGCTTCACAGAAACTATGATATCATCGGCATACAGTAAATATGTCAACTCCATATGCTCATTTGCCTTGTTTGTTATATTGAAGCCTCTAATCCAATTATTTTGCAAAGTTTTCCTCATTAGACTATCCAATCCCTCCGTAGCTAGAATAAAAAGGAATGGAGATGGAGGATCCCCCTGTTTAAGTCCTCTTTCTGCTGGAAAAAAACCTACAGGTTCTCCATTAACAAGGATGGAGAACCTGGTGGTTTTAATAGAAAAGTTTATCCAACTGAGTCATCTACCTCCAAAGCCCATCTGTCTTAGAGTGTTAATCAGGAACTTCCAATTTAAATGGTCGTATGCTTTCTCAATATCCAACTTGCACATAACCCCCGGTATGTCTCCTCTAATTCTAGTGTCAATACACTCACTAGCAATTAAAACAGCATCCGTTATTTGTCTACCTTTAATAAAGGTCATCTGATTTTTGTTCATAAGCTTGCTCATCACCCTTTTCAATCTCTCTGCTAAAACCTTGGCTATGATTTTGTACACCCCGGTGGATCAAGCTAATTAGTCTAAAGTCTCTTAGATCATTTGCCCCAACCCTCTTTGGAATCAAAGCTACAAAGGTAGCATTAAAACTTTTTTCAAATTTCAGGTGAGTGTGGAAGTTGTGGAAGGTCATCATTAGGTCCTCCTTTACAGTTTTCCAGAAAGTTTGAAAAAAAAACATTGTGTAACCATCCGGGCCAGGTGCTTTGTCTACTGCACACATTTTGATCCCTTCTAACACCTCTTCCTCTTCAAAATTTCTTGTAAGCCATTTTTGTTCCTCCATAGTAATAGTTTGAACATCAAAAATACTCAAATCTGGTCGCCAACTTTCAGATTCTTTGTAAAGATTTTGATAGAAATCCACAATGGACCTCCTGATTTCAGTAGAATCCGAGGACAGAACCCCATTGATCAACAAAGAATCTATAGTGTTGATCCTTTCTAGCCCTCCAATTACCTTTATTCTCCTTACTCCATTCTTTGAGTTTTACTTTCAAAAGACTCAATTTTGTTGTTAACTTAAAGTCTGCTCTTCCTATCACATTAAAAAAATTCCATCAGTCTTGTACTTTGGATTTGAAGCCCTCCACATTCGGCCACCATTTTTCAAACTTGAAATATGATCTCTTGAAGACGTCATCCCCACATGACAACAAAATTGGATTGTGATCAGAACCCAAACTAGGCAAGGAACTCTGTTTGATTTAATTAAACAATTCATCCCATGGAAATGAATACAAGAATCTGTCAATCCTTGATGCATTTCTATGATCCGGTCCTCCTCTCCAGGTGTAAGACTCCCCAAATAAAGGGGGATCTACTAGCTCCAGTTCATTGATGCAACTAGAGAAGTCTGTCATTGCTCCTGTAAGTCTGGTACAATTTGTTTTTTCTAAAGGAAATCTGGCAGTGTTGAAATCACCACAAACCACCCAGGGTCCTTCACAAAAGCTCCTCATTGCACCTAATTCTTTCCATAGTTTCTTCCTTTCATTTCGATCACAGGAACCATATACTGTTGTTAGAAACCAAGTAACATCTACATTAATGCCGCTCAACTTGCAAGTGATCATCTGGTTGCCACTCTCTACCATCTCCACTTTCCAAGATCTTTTATCCCACATAATAATTATGCCCCCTTTACTACCTAATGCCTCCATCCAAATTCCCCCCCCCCCCCCCTCCATCTATTACCCCCTAACTGTTGTATATGATCTCCCACTGCTCCCTTTAATTTTGTCTCCACCAACACTATGCTCCCCCTTGTTGTAATCTGCTCCTGACCAACTTTCTCGTGTCCTCCCTGTTAAGCCCCCTCACATTCCATGATAAGATATTGAGCTTTATTATAACTGTGTGATTAGTTTCCTCCTCCTACTTTTTGATTTCACTTCTTGGCTCCCCTTTTTTGAATTTTACATCAAAAAACAAGTTCCTAAGTTCCTTAGGAACTGTCTGCATTTTTCCCCGTTTTCTGCTAAAATTGAAACAAGATTCTCTTCTTTATTCCTCTTCTGGTCAATTTTTAGGAGTAATACTTTGGCTTCCTCTGTGCACCCTTCAAAAGCAGCCCCAAATTGTTGTTATCAAACTAAGTACTACAGCAATGGCATGATATCGCCCGCTCACAATCGAGTAAAATTTGGAATAAGCACACTTTTTTTGACAATGAATAACCATACACTTGCAAAACTTTCTTTGCCATATTTGGCTTTCAAAATATTTATGAACCGCATAACTAGACAAGAAACAGTACTAAATAATCATACTTTATAAGATTAGTACATGGAGACCCGAATCCTAAAGTGAACACTCGAATGCATGATAGAGCAACAGTACACAATCAGTAAGCATCACTAATTTCTGTGATTTAAAGCTAGAGCAACTGATACCTTCCAATTTGATGCTATCATGATTCTCCTTACTATTAAGTACGGCAGATGTCCTCTTTCCAGCGCCTGCTAATTTACCAGAAGCAGAACCTCCAACTGAAACCAAATCGAACATGATAGAGAAAACATGTGACCATATGCCTACACAAACCGAGAGATAATATTTTTTCTCACAGTTACCACAATACTTTCCTTCAATTCTATAGCCATCTCTCTCTCCTCCCTCTCTATATCTACACACACACATTGCCTTTGCAGGACACTGGGGAAAATTTATTTCTATTTTGTTGGGTCTTTTTAGTAGGAGTCGAGTAGGGAATTTTTGAAGATATAATAAAGTTAAATAAGAGAGTGCTCTCTCTGATACTTAAGATTTAAGATGAGATAGTCATACAACAACATCAACAAACCCAGTATATTCCCACATATTGGGTAAGATGAGATAGTCATACAGTTCAAAATAATATCAAGCAGGCAAAGGTGTTGGGTTCGAGTCTCACAGCCACCCATTGTCTAAAAGAATTTCCACATCAATTATAAGGGTAGAAACTTGTGCCAGAAGCTAAACTACCTGAGGCAAGGCCAGCTGAATTTTCTTCCCGTTGATCTTCCATCCTGAAAATAAATGTCCAAATGTATGAGAACATAGAAGACCACACACATGCTTTTATTTGGAACATACTCGAGTATTACTTGATTCTTGCAGAGAATGGAGACTCTTCTTTAACATTAACTTCCCCGGGAGCAGCATATCCTAACAAGAATGTACGTTCAGTTAGACTAAGAGACAATATGATAGTAAGGATGGATGGTGATGACATTGTTAATTAAATAAAAGTGTGCTCTCTTTAATCGTTTTAGATGAGATGCTCTACAGTCGTCAAAGCAGGCTGAGATCCTGAATTCGAGTCTCACTGCCACCCATTATCGAAAAGAATTTACACATGTTTGGCCTATGAAAAAGAATCGGGCTTCAAACCCATACGTGAAGGCATTGCTAAATACATAGTTAATAAAATAAGGGGTGCTTTCTCTAGTAGCTTAATCTTTTAGATGTGATACACACTTCAACATGGTGGATATGCTTATACTTCTTCCGACACCATCATTACTCAATTATCAAGAAATGATGATACCTGTTAAACTATAAACCAACCATGAGCAGATTAGCCTATGATAGAAAACAGAAAACAGACATTTCTTGCTACTGCCCTTATTTGTTATGCTTTTGATGCCTTCTGAAGAGAGTGGGATACAAATGATTATGGTTTGCTATATAATTTTTGTTCATCCAATGAAAAGGGAAAATTTAGGGGTCCCAGAAAGACCTGCCAAATTGCTGTTTATAACCCAATACAGATCAATTTCTTGACCAATGGCCAAATCAGCCAATTGAAGTAACATCCGCCTGTCCGACATGATAAGGTAGGGGAAAGCACAGGTTGATTGTGTATTATGCAGTGAACACAGTAAACAATGATGCATTGAATCAAGAAAGTGTGTGAAACAGAAAACTGAGAGGCAAAACCATCCCAAATCAGAGTTTAAGCTTAAGAGATATAAAAAAATAAATAAAATACAATAAAGAAAAGCTTTCAGTTACCTTGCTCCTTGGCCATGGCAAGAAGTTCCTCTCTGCTCTTTCCCATAACGTGAGACATGTCCTAGAGAAATTTAGCGTGCAGATTAAGCTTTTCATAATGAACATTTGATGTAATGCTGCACTGTGCTCAGCAAATTACTTACCGGAAGTGGAAAACAAGGAGAACTAATATATATGGACTTATAGTGTTCAATACACTGCAATTTACTCTTTGTTCCAACATGTTCGGCAACTTCAGCCCAGTTTGCCAATCCGTACATTTCCAACCCCTAAAAAAGAAAAAGAGGACAGTCGATAAACTAAAACCAAGAGAACTTCAATCCTCCCAAATAATGTATAAGATCTAGATTACTAGGATACATTTAAGAGAATCTGTAAACAAACTATAGATAGAGAAATGAGTGATAATTGAAATATTTAAAGACAAGCAGAAAGATGGAAGACTACCTCTAGAAGTAACATTTCCTCATCTGCATTCCAGTCAGCACATATGAGAGGAAATGACAGGTTATCCTGTTCATAGAAGGAATCCTTGAGACATATCCCAGACATGTATTTCCATATAAAGTAAAGACGTTATAAGAAGGGTGAGAACATAAGTAAATAAAGTAAACAGCATAGAAGAGCCAGAACTCCTCCCTCTAACATAAACGTGCAAATTCTTTAGTTAGATCATTGATCAGCTAAGATGGGAAGTGAATATCCATTGTACATCCGACCACCTACTAATCCCATCATTTGTAATTAAACATAAACATTCACTCATGAGCAACAGCTTCATAAAAACCTGTTCCTAATATTAGGTTTGACAAGTTCAACAAAGTGACCATCCCATACTCTATTTCTTAGCATCCACATAAAAAAGTGTGAATTTCAATTCTAACTTTCTAAATATAGAATCAAATATCAACATGAGCTCCAACTTACTTGAATCACATGAAAATCATCTCCCACACATAAACATCTCATTACTGCAATTGGAACAACCTTTCTTCATGAGCATAATAATTTCTATCTATTATCTTTCATCTCATCAGGGCGGATTTGTAAAGAAATTGCGATTCACATGAACCCATGGTCTCTCCGACAAATTAGGCAACTTATGTACATATTTACAAAACTTTGTCTAATTTTGTTAGCTGACACCCATGCTCCAAAAAGGCTGGATGGTGCACTTGGTTAAATGCTAAGTTATTAATTTGAAGGAATATGGATCAATTCTTACTTGAGACATTCTTTTTTCTCCTTTTATTAGTGGTGCACCCATGTTCTAGAAATTCCAAATACGCCTTTGCGTCTCATTATGAATCCAACTTAGCTCCACTATAGGTAACTAATAGACTATTCGGCCAAGCTTCTCCAAGGCAAAAGTGCTTTTAAAAGAACGTTTTTTCAAAGTTGAGGTGTTTGGCAAAGCTTTTAGGGGAAGAAAAAGTGATATTAAGTAGAAGCAGAAGCTGTTTTTGAGAAGCTGAAAAAAGGTTTCTCTCCAGAGGTACTTTTTAAAAAAGCACTTTTGAGAAAATAAACTTGGAACACTTTTTAAAAGCTTGGTCCGACACTAGTTACCCATTTCAAAAAAAAAAAAAAAACTTGGTAAGACACTAGTTACCCATTTCAAAAAAAAAAAAACACTTGGTCAGACATTAATTACAACTCAAAAGTGTTAGTCAAATTGATTAGCCTAAAACACATTGCTTCTCACGAAAAGTACTTTTTCTGAAAAGCAGTTCTGAAAACACTTTTTAAAATAAGCTGATTTTAGAAGTTTGTCCCAATTAGACTATAGGTTAAGGATTATATCCAAAATCTTTTAGTGAAATTATGATATGTTTTCAACAGATAACAGCAAGCTTTGATGAACAGGATTAGATCAAAATACATCTTGTACAAGCAAATGACCATATAGTTCTTATGACTCTGCGTATAGAGTTCACCTCGCACAATCCATTTAATGTTTTTTTTTTCTTTTTAAATGGTCTTTAAGATGTTATGTACTTAGCAGCTTCAACAATTTCCAGAATATTTTCCCAGAGTTCTGCATAAAGCAATTAGGATACACAAAATGATGATATCTGCTTCAGCAATGTGACATGAATGAAAAAAGCAGAATTTAACAAAACCTACTGAGAGTTAAGGATGCAATTTAAGACTGCTTCAGGCATTTTCACCGACTTAAATTATTTCTGTTCAGTTAAATTACGATACAAATAATACAATTCAAGAGAAGTACTTCACTGAAGTAGTCCCCAATATTTTGATAAAAATTCAATTAGATGGAGTCACTAACCATAACCCTATATAGATGATTACTTTTGTGAGGCTGCACTTCTGCTCCGACAGAAAAGCATTCCACACAAAGATCAAAGTCAGAGCACACAGCACATTTAATTCGAATCCTTCCAGATATGTCTTTATTGCAATAATTGCAATGGTACAAAGCCTTTTTCCCTTCGGTCAACATTTGGCCTTCATAAACAGAAATAAGACAAATTATAAGGTTCAGTTTAAACAGGAAACTTTTTGTGATTAGCATCCGAGTGTCTACTCGCACAATAAACAAGGTTCCAGAAGTTGGAGTGGTTATAATGCATGTCCATGTAGTAGGCACACGTGCAATGAGACTCATAAATTGTTCTTTCTTCCTGTTCCGCGATGTACAAGATTAAAAAATATGAAACAAGAAATAGAAGGTAAAAATAGATTTTTGTCCCACAAACATGGTCAGAAGATGTGATGAATAAAGAATCATATACTTTCTCTTCGTGTGATATCTGACTTAGAACCATAATATGAGATGGGTTATTTTATAGTCTTTTTTATTTATGATAACCAGTTAAAATAAAAATAGTTTAATGTTTATTGAAGAAACATATTTGGTCTCATGTTGAATCTTGAGCTTCTTTGGGAGAAAAATAAAGCAAGAAGTTATATTGAAAAGAGAAAAAGAGTTCACATGAATGAAAATTTTGTATCATATAAGATGTAGCAGAATTTCCCTTGAGAATAGAAAAAGGGGGTCCCATGAAAGTCTTTTACATCAATCAAAATGTCACGAAACTTTTTCTCTTCAACCAAAGCAAGAGTATCTTTTTGAGACAGACGGAATTAATAGTTCAAATGCGTCCATGTTTATAAGTCAGATAAAAGATGTTTAAACTGAGGGGAGTTCTTGAGGGAAAATAGCATTGCAGGGACCCTGCTTCTTGCAAATGCTTTTCATTCCCAAGGGTGCTAACTACCCATGTATAGTATCAAAGATCATACCAGCAGCTGCAGTATCAAAATTCTCCACATTTGGTGCAGCCCTTTTTCTTTTAGACCTACCAAAGAATTAAAGAGACAAGAGAAAAATACATTACCAGATCCGGCCATTAAATAATGGAATCAAATTAGATAAAATTCCACATAAAGCAATCATAAGTATGGAACAATGTTTACATAGACACATGCGCATATAAGACTATTTTTTTTTTAATAATCATGGTGTCTGGGCAGCTTGCGCGCTCCTCGACTAATTCCACGGCATATGCCATCTCCCACTAGCACAAGTACCGAATAACTCTATCCACCAATGCTTGGACAGATGGAAATAAAGCACCTAGTGATTTTATTTACTCCACTGAAATTTGAACCTCAGATTTCATGATGCTCAACCACTTCATTGATCACTAGGCCACACCCTTGGGTGCAATATTCATACTAGATATATAATGCAAGAAAACGCAAACTTCGTCTATGAAGTTGTGAAAATCAATGTTCAAGACCAAAAGGTAAGGATCTATCTCCGAGTAATAGCTTTAAGTACGCCATTTGGAAATGGAGCCCAAGCATTGGCTTCACCGCTGCTACTCTTTATTAACACCCTAAAGATGGTGTGTGGGTGGGGGGGGGGGGGGGGGGGGGGGGTGGGGATTCACTGATAGCTTCTGTTAACTCTTTAAATTTAAACATAAAGATAAAGCCATGAGATGTTAATAACACTAATTCAAGTTGAGAACGACACGTCTATCTCATTAAATTCCTCTGTTCTAACAACTGGAATCGTATTGGCAAGCAAATCATGAGAATATCCTCTCAAGAACACGCAGTTCCAGTAGCAGTTAATACATGATTTTAGATCAAAAACTAACCAAAAATAGAAGGAAATTCAAAAAGCCCTTATAAGAACTACATTATCGATCAAGGAGCTTTATATTCGATTCTTCTAGAGATAAAGAAATTTAAACTTGATTCTTCTGTTGGGTAAGAACATCCTATGCAGTTTTAGTAAGATCCTCTCACATTACAGAGATTACAAAAAAAAAAACACCTTCTTACTTCGCATGCCATTTCAAAGAGCTGCAACTCAACATCTCTTCTCTCCTAATATAATCAGTATCTAATACACTATGATGGCAAAATTAGCACATGAAACCCTACCTTGCTAAAGTTTGGGTGGGGTCATTGACTAGCCCATTTATTAGCTCAGCCCATTTTAGCACAATACATTTCAACCAAATTGACCCATGAAAAACTTCGTCAAAATATTTGCAAAGAGACATTTTTTATTTGATGTTGTATAGCCATAATAAAGAAAAAAAACCTATAAGGCACTTAAAGAATTATAAAATGATTAACAAAGAAATTAAACTTAGAAAGAACACAGTGAGTTTGGTTATGAACCGCTTTTTAGCACAACCCATTTCAGCCCAAGTAACAATAACCAACTCATTTATTAACTCAATCCACTTTAATCCGCCCAAATTCAGTCCAAACCGCCCATTTGACACCCCTGAATATTACTGCTATTCAACAATCCTCTATCATCATTGATTGATCGAGCAAATTCAAATTAGGACTCTTGAATCTTCACTCATTTTCCTTTGTATCTCCAACTCTTCTCTTTTTTCTTGAAATAGGTAACTTGTGTGTATTAATAGACAAAATAGTACATAGGTTGTCCCAAAATCATATTTACAAAAGTGCTGAAGGTATGCAAAATTAAACAGCCATCCTAAATGCTACTTGGAGCATCAATTATATCAACAAAATCCTCTGAGTAAGTCTGTTTACCCCGAAAACACAAAAGCAAAAAGGACAATTCAACCTTATCTTCTGCAAAGAGTTCTCGACATTATCAGAACATCTGGAATTTCTTTTTTTCCAAATTTTCCACCAAATGCTTGTTGGGACAGTTCTCCAGTTATCCCTGTCTATTGCCTGAGAACCTGCTTCCTCCCAACTGTGTAGAACATCAATAATCCTTTCATGCATTATCCAAGATATTCCTCTAAGGATGATAAACATTCTCCATAGTCGTTCTATGATTTTAGAATATAGAAATAGATGATTCATTGTCTCTGCAATCTCACCACAGAGTAAGCATCTAGAGCATAAGGTGAACATTCTTTTCGTAAGATTCTCCTGAGTAAGAACAGCCTCTCTAGCCAAAAGCCAAACAAAACAAGAAAACATTATACGGAATTTTCATCTTCCAAATGTAACTCCATGGCCTATTTATAACCTGTTGGTTGGTCAGATTCAGTAACTTGGAGGCACTACCAACCCTAAAAGAGCCATTGTTATGTCCCAACCACCTTAATCTATCAGATCCCTCTCGTACGACACTGAAGAGTTCCAACTCTATTATCCTCTGAATCTCCCAATCATTGAACAATCTTCTAAAGATGAGATCCCATCCTTGGTCTATTTTAAGCTCTGCCATGGTCTTGTGCTGATGAAGTACTAAGTCAAATATATCAGGAAAATTCTCATGTAAACTACCACTCCTAAGCCAGTTGTCCTTCCAGAAGGCAGTTCTGTTTCCATCATACAATCTGATGAATGTATTGTTCTCCAATTCAGGTCATAGAGCCTTTATGGTTCTCCATAGGCTAATTCCATAAGGTGTGCTTACATCTTTGGTCATTCATTTATCTTCCTCCCAATACTTTGCTTTAATGGCTCCTCCCGGTAGATGTTGACTCTTTTTGGTGAATCTCCATAGCCACTTCATTTAAAGAGCTTTGTTCTAAAATTTCAAATTTCTAATGCCCGGTCATCCTTGCTTTTTGCTAGCGATTAAGGCTTTCCACTTAACCAAATGAGAACCTCTCTTTTTCTTGTTTCCTTGACATAAAATTGACCTTCTGATCTTATCAAGTCTGTTGATAACCTCTATTGGTATTGGGAACAATGACATTATGTTTGCTTTCTTGTTTCCTTGACATAAAATTGACCTTCTGATCTTATCAAGTCTGTTGATAACCTCTATTGGTATTGGGAACAATGACATTATGTTTGTTGCATCTAACACTGAGTTAGTAAGAGTGAGTCTACCACCTTGTAGGTACTGAGACTTCCATCTAGTCGGTTTCTTTTCACATTTTTCTAGAACACTATTCCATATCACCTTTCACTTTGATTTAGCTCCCAATGGCATTCCAAATAAATAGTAGGTAAAGAACCAACATCACCAACTAGGATTATGGACAGTTAAGCCATAACTGGATATAGACAGCTTTTTCTCCAATTAATGTGAAGCCAAGATATACCTTCAAATAACACCAAAATCACTCTTAAGTGTTTTCGTTACTCGCCACTATCATCACAAAAGATTAGGATGTCGACAGCATCTTATAGATGAGGGATCTCTTCCCACATATTCCTCCTTACCGCAATTTGGCGCATAGACTCCTGAAAATCCCAGTTTCAAGAATTTCCCCCTTCCATAACCTAATATTCCATAACATCACAATGCCCCCCTCTGGTACCACAAGCTTCCAAACAAACATGTTCCACCCATCTCCCACCCCAGATTTTCTGAATCAAGAGTTTAATATCCCCTTTGAGTTTTGTCTCTTGGAAGAATAATTTGTTAGGCTTCCAATCTTTTACCAGACTCATAACTGCCCTTTTTTCTCCCTCCTACTCAAGCCCCTCACAATCCATGAAACTAACTTGAAATTCATGATCAATAGAAATCATGTTTCTCCCCTTGGCGTCTTCTCATTGCATTTGAATTTAAAATCAAAGGCAACTTAACCTTTCAATTCCTAAGCACCTTTAAATCTTAGTCTTCTTACATGCAAATTATGTTACCATAATCTTGGCTTGTTTGGAGTTGTCAATTTGTAAGGGGAGTTCCAAAGCCTCCTCCTCATCCCCACTGAAATTCGTTCCTAATAATTTACTTATTCTGATCACATTCTGATGAACCCAAACAATAGCCTTCATTTCTTTTCAAGAAAGTAAGTTTGATCATTGATACGCAACGTAAAACCTCCTCCACCTCCCAATTATTTGATTCTGTAATGGTTGTCAGTTGAACTGCCACTCCTCCCCCTCCCTCAATGAACGGTGCACTGGAATCCCCAACTCTTCCTCCTTTGATACTAGGTTCTTCAATTGGCTTCTCCTAACTTGACAAGGAAATTAGGTCCCCCTCATTTACATTGGAATTTCCATTGTTTCTAGTGGTTGGTGTATTACATGTAGTGAGTTAGATTCCTGCATGTGGACATCACATGTCTTCTCTAATGAGAAATACATGTTATGACATGACACATCACATTCTTCCCCTCTGACTCCTTATATTTAAGGTTTATTTGTATGTATTCCCCAGAGAAAATGGCTTACCTATTAGGTATTAGCTTGTTCAAAATTCTCAATGCCTTCAACTTCTCCAACCAGTTCCCTATGCTCTGACTTTGCCTCAAAGCTAGGTTTTCTTTCTACCCATATCAGAATATAGTAGTCCACTTCATCTCTTACGATTACTACCTTTCCGGGAATATTCCGACCATCATAGGTGACGCACATCCTGGCCCACTTCAAATGACTTTTAAACTCTGTTTCTGCCAAGGTGGCTATCCACCCTCTATATAGATCTACGATTTGCGGAATACTTTTTGTAATCAAAGGTGAAGGGGAAGCCCTAGGGCTCTAATCCAAAATTCTAAAGGTTTAAAAGAGTTGTGGCTGCAACCTACTATACAACTCCATCATTCCAGGTACAGCCTGGAATTAGTCAAGGACCAGTTATTCTGAAGTATCTTTTCCTACACTTGTTATTAGGAAACTCAAAAGAAACGAGTTGCCCAGCATCTCAAAAATGTTAACTACGAACGTTGTCTTCCAATTTGCTGCAGTCCACCTTCTTACATCTGCCAAGGTTGGTCTTTCAGAATTCCCCTTGTCAAAGTGGCCAATTGTACATCTCTCAGTGATGCTAATATTCCTTGCTCTGCCCGCTAACATCAGCCTCTCATAGGCTTTTTGTTTGCTATTTACTCTCTTTGACTGCTTTGGCATAAGGGTAATTGGCTTCCGTGAGTCTGGGAGGTTCTGCTTTATCTGGGTGAGAGGTTGATTGAGTGAACCTCTCAATCTTAAATGCAACGTCCAACCATCCTGCATTAATAGTTGCTTCAGGAATAATTAATGTCGATCTCCCATCTCCATTTAATGCCAAAATGATCATATATTTTGCCTAGAGCATTAAATTTTCTGTAGTGAAATATTCTATGCTTGAATCTTTAGTTTTCAATCTCCTGAAATTATTCTTCATGTCCCTAGAAGCCTCTTTAAGGGTATGATATATCCAGTCCATAATTTTCTTGATCACGGATACCCGCCTCATCATATTCCAACTCCTCTCGACCAACTCATACCATGTTGAGCCATCTAACTTCCACTTGGAGATGTCAAAATTCCTGAACCCCATATTAAGATAAATTTTGCTTTCCCCCAGGGGCGAGAAAGACGCCTAAGAAACACACAACGATAGAAAGGAGGTTATGAAGCTATCACAGAAGGTGTTAGCAAAGGGGATAGAAGAGAAAGGAAAAGATTCCGATGAAGGATTCACCGGAAAAGGTGTTGTACAATCCTAGAAAGTAGGAGAGAGAAAGGTCTTGGGAAATGTGTGTGGAAGCATTCTTTTCGGGTTGCAAGACATAACAGATCTCCAACTCGTCTCTTGTTGTATAATCTAACAAGATTCACTTTCTTCCTTTGTTTTTTCTCACTTGGTCAGTGTGCTTCAATTAGGTTGCTCAATTTATACTCTTACCATAAATAATGGTATCGCTGCCTAAAGCTATAGCTTTACTCTAGGGACAAATAGTGCCATGTTCAAGTATCCCGCGCGAAAAGCTGAACAAGGGTACATTTAAATTTTACCCTTCAAATCTTTGAAAATACCTAAATAACTATGCTCCCCTCCTAATTTATGTTAACGTTTTCATACTTTTTTTTCGCATATAGCTTGCTCCCACACACACCCCTCTTTCCTTACAAATCCTACATCCGAAACTGCCGAACTTAACTACCATTTTAACTAATTAAAACAACCCCATCACTGTTTTCAACTCTAAATTTATGACACACAAAAAAGTACATATATGTGCAGAACCCAAACACTAGGAAAAATGAAAAGATCACAAACACAGTAAAGGGCCCGTTTTGGTCGGGAAACAAGTTATCCCGACATTAGTTATTCCGAGATTGTTATCCTCACACTCAATGTGGATGACACTACAATCTCGAGGTAAGTAAATCACACGGGATAAACTCATCTTAAAATTAATATCGGGGGTAGTTATCTCTTATCTCACTACTGCACTAAAAAAAATTGTTGATGAATAAGAGTAAGCATGTGATAGTTGAACTGACCTCTGGGTTGGATCATCATCGGTGGATTGATGAACAGCCCGAGAACGACCCATTATTCGGAGCTCCAAATTTGAAAGCACAAAGCTTCAATTCATGTAGGACTCACTCACTCACAACTCTCCGCCTACTCGAAACACTAACTGCCGTACTTCCTTCATTTACCAAAAATCCAATATTTTAGGAATCAAGTGTGGTATGTCCTTTTATACTTCCATTTTCCACTCACTTTAAAAAAAAAAAAATTACGACTCCCACACACCCTTTTTATTTCTCACGCGCCTTTGCCCGAACACTTTTAATTCAATATGAGAAAAATTACTATATCATGTTTTTTATATAATTTTTAAATATTTAAATTTTAATTTAAATTAAATTAATTCTAAAAAAACAAAACATAATAATTATTTTGAATCGATCAAATAAAAATAGTACTTAATTAGATATTTATTTTACTAACTTCATTGTTATTAATGATACTATGAAAATTTAAATTGGAGGAAAAAGATATTTAATGATAAGAAAAAAGATAATCAATTGCTTTTGTTATGAAAGTGGGCAAGCAAAATTAAATTTAATTTATAGTTATATCAGTAGACTTATTCGCGCTTTGCGTGATTAAAAATTTAAAAATTCATGAAATAATGTATTTAAAATTTAGTGAGATATAAAAGATAAAATTTTTATATTGTAAAAATCTAGACATACACATAAAAAAATCTACATACAATTTGTAAGAATATATATATCTATCTATCTATCTATATATATATATAAAAGTTGAATATGGAAGAGTCTGATGTGGCAGCCTGACAATGCAGGATTCATATTTTTTTTTCTCAGATTTTTGAGTTTTTTGCTCTTTTTTGTTATTTTAATTATTTACAAAAAAAATCCCTCACTTCAATCTGTGCAGTTATGACCTAATCATCTTCTAAAATGTTATATATCCTCTGAGAATTAACTTCTGAAGTGTTACATACCCTTTTGAGAAATAAAACTTTTGAAGGGAATATCTTCGGTGATTAGGATTTTTCATACATCTCAAGTTGCATCTTTTTTGCTTCGTAAGAGAGATCTTCAGTTATTAGGGTATCTTTTTTCATTCCTTTGCTTTCCTATGTTGTTTGATTAAATTCTCAAGTAGTAGATGATAATATTTTGCTATCTCTAACCCGGTTTAATTTAAATGGTGTCAAAACGTGAAATTGATATTCCAATTTCAATTTCAATCCTGGATAAATTTCAATATTAGGACTTGGACTTCGATATTATCTGGGTATGCGAAAAATGGGAGATTTTACGATGTTGTTGATGTGTTTGAAGCAATTCCTGAGAAAAATATCGTGTCTCATAATGTAATGTTGAGTTTGTATTTGGGTATTGGTGATTTTATGAGTGCACGATAGGTGTTTGATAAAATTGGTGAGAGAAATGTTGCGTGTTGGAAGGCAATGATTAATGGGTATGTGAAGGTAGGTAGGATAAGGGAAGCATGTGAGTTGCTCCGGCAACAATTTTAAGAAAAAAGAAAAACAAAATTGGTGGTCTTGATGGTGTAGTGGTATGAACTGCATACACTTTACCCTCCCTAAACCCCATTTTGTGCAAATATATATTACTGTCCATCTGATCTCTACTGATATTTGTTTTGCAATTGTGCAGAAGGGCCATGGCATCGATGTTTACCTTATGAACGAGATTAAAAACATTACACGGGGATATTTTCATCAGCCTCTTGCGGAGAAAAACAAGATCAAACTTTCTGCAGAAACTGGATACAAGTTACTCCTAATGTTATCTTTAATTTTTGCTATTTCGATGAATTATCTTAACTAATGGTTGCTTACATATCTTGAATGCAGGGAACATCAAAAAATTGGAGAGAATATAACCAAAGGGATACTTGATATACCTGAAGCTATTGACGTATGTTATAATAACTACTTATGGCCTATACAGTAGAGAAAGGAAATGTCCCATTGCCTAAAGTTTCTGAGTTGGATTGTGATTTGCACACATTATGCAGTATATAGTTTTTCGTTATTATTGACGAACAATTTGGAGGTTTGGGAGTGTGTGCTCCAGTTTATGTTGTTCTGTAAAACTGAAACGTTTTGAATTACTTTGGCTATAAGATATTCTAGACATGTAGATATGTAATCTTCAGATTCAAGGGGTAGATTAAAAAGGGAACATCAAACTTGTATGGAGAAAATGAGTTGTAAAGACAAACTGTTAATGCAAGAAAGACTATACCTGTGGTAGTTGCCTCATCAAAGTAGCTTGTAGTGAAGACGAAAAGAGTAGACTTATTTGCTGCTGTTCGCCTCATCTTGGTCATATCTTCTACATGCAGATAGTTTAAATGTCTAAATGTAAGAGTATGTGTGTGCCTTAAAAAATCAAGCTTCAAACAATGTACACTATCTCTTGGGATTGGGGCTCATTCCCTTTTAGGGTGAGGTCGGGTTTTAAGTAATCTAGTTTTTGGCTCAACTGTGAACTTCATACCAAATTATTTAACAAATTTCTTAAGCTCTTCTAGAAAATGCAAAGACTTTGTTTTTGTTGTTAAAGGCCTTTCTTCAAGTATGTACATCATTTCTGTAGCTTGCAATGCTATAGATGTGAACTGCTCTTGGCATCACTTTCTATTTGCACGTGTCTTGACACGGATTTTGTAGGATTACTTTAACAAACAATTATTAGTAATTGTGGTATTACTGTTACTAAATCATTTTTGATGCATTTTCATCTGAATCTCTTTTATTGGTTCCAGTGCTATAGAGAAGTGAAACATGGGATGTATGGAGATCTTGGAGCTGTTATGCAAGGATCCAACAAATGGTAGGTTAACAAGTTACTTATAATGCACGGTCTTTGCACTTACCCTTCTTTGTTTCCCTTTGTACGTTTAAAACCTTATTATTACATCCTATTGATTTATGCTACCGACTGATAAATGACTACTTAGGATTTTGTTTAGCCTAAGTGCATTGTTTTCTTATGCAGGCCAAGTTATTCACCAAGTTTCAAGCAAGCAATGGAGGAATATATTGACCACTACACATGTGCCTTGCTCTATAGATTACATACTCCTTTGACATTTTTCCAGTGACTGAAAAGATATTTCTACACTGGAGCTGAAAAAAGATAGTGAACTTTTATATTATATTGCTGACAGATCTATCACGAAAGATAATAAGAAGAATCGCTCTGGTGTTGGGTGGATCAGCAGATGAAATGGAGGGTGAAATATGTGGTGATCCATTTTGGGTCTTGTGAATAATTGGCTACCCTGCTGCGTCCATTTCAAATGGACATGATAGGACTCAGAATGATGTTGGATGTTAAGTTGTGATGGTGGTTGTCACTTTTTTCTCTCTTTTTTTTAGATATTTTTTTTTCTGTTATTGGTGCATGTCTTTTCCAATTAGTGATGTTCTTGCTTCATGTGTTACACATCTCTTTGCTTGGAATCAATTAAATCTCAGTGGCGCCCATACACACTATGGTAAAGCTTCTGATCTTTACAAGGATAGTACCCTATCCCCACTGATTACCAATCATGGTTGTTTTCTTGGTTTACAGGGCTATTGACATTAGTCAACCAGGATGACGATATAGTTGTACTTCAGGTATTATTGTGTCATTTGTCCAATTTGTTTCCGTCTGTCAGAGTTCTAGATAGATACAATGTTTATTGAAATCAAAACAAAAGTAGGCTTGTGTTTTTTTATGGTCAAAAGATATTTGTATTATAAAGTTGGCAACCAGCAGTTGCTTTGCTATTGAATGTGCCATGAACTCAAGAAGTCTCTTTTGATATCTATATCGTTTAAATAGTCACTTTACATCAAAAGAACAGTAAGCAGATGCATTTGTACTTATTAATTACAGATTCAAATTAACGCTTAAAAATTTCTAGCATTTCTTCCCTCTAAATAATCCATCATAATTTTGTGCATAGTTTTATAGCTGCATTTGTAGATATTTGAATTATTTTTAGCGGCACCCTTATCCATACCTAGATTTGTACCCCGAATCTTAAAATTTAGATCATAAAGCATCCAGAATATCCGCACCGGAGTCCAAGCAACTTAGGTTTGAACCGATGAATGTTGAGTTTAAAGAAACCTAAGTTTACCTTGCCTCAGCATATAGAACTCCGTGTTTTTTTCATAACCATTCTTTTGTTGAAATAAACCTATCTCCCCTCACATGCGTTGAACACATTTCTTTTGTAATTTTAGAAGAGGTTTACATAGTCTGATTTATTTGAGTTGAATGTAGTATGAAGGGTTAGTATTTTTATGGAGAAATCAATGGTGTTCCCTGAGCAGTAAATGTGAAATGCATTCAACTCATTATTTATGTCATCTTTGACTTATATAAGTGTCCATATCTATTGATCACAGCCGAGGTTTTAGGATGTTTATTGCTTCAACATGTTTCCTGAGATCACATATATAGAGAGAGCTGTCTTGATAAACGTTTCTGAGTTTAAAATATTTTATCTTCCTCTCTGATTTAGAGAATTGTGACGAACGTAAATATTTGATCTTTTTTTCTACAGGTATTTCTTTTGCTACTTTAATTCCTTGATTTGATTTGGTGGTCGCTTGCAGGTTTCTTCTGTACTTGATCATGGTATTTCCTAAACAGAAAGATCTTAATTCATTACTCTTCTGATACAACATGGAGGATCTCTTTTTACTTCTTGCAACCATGAATTCTTATATTGCACAATAATTTATTCAATTTATTGGTGAGTCTCTGAAAAATTATGCATATGAAAATATACAGTCCCTGAATAGCTATTGTTTGGTATTCCCTGTCTATGGTTTCCTATGTGATAAAGGTTGCTCTATGTTCGATTCTATTTCAGAGGATCTTATCTACAGAGAAGTCCCTAGGTGGTCAGAGTATTTAGTTGACTTTGGTGGTCTGCTTGTAAACTTTATAAATGACGGGGGTTGCAGAACTGTTCTTGAGGCTTGCTCATTTCCCTCAAGAGTATCTGACACAGGAGCGAGCTTTAGATTTCACACAAGAACATCCTCCAACCTTAATGATAACTTGCCTGTAAATTCAATATTAGAAATTGTAAGAAGTACCCAAAGTTATGCAGGTTTCAGACTCATTTTTGAAGGGTAATTTTTTCATTGTATGCTTTTTTTATCCTCCTTCAATGTCACTTTGCAGGATTTCTATGGACGGCTTGATTTTCAGAACCAGAATTAGAATTCCAAACATAAGAAATCAACTTGTGTTGGTTTTATTTTTATATCAGCACATATCTCTTTCCACCATTGCATAGTCATGACTGTCCTAATTTATTCTGCAGTTGGTTGATCTGGTTGTAGGTTGATGTTTCCTGTATATGGTCTGAAATTTACTTGGAAACTTACATTGGCCTCTTGGAGGTAACGTTACACCGGGTCATAAATAACTCTCCCAGATATTATGTTTGTGTGGCCTACTTTTATGAGGTTAAAGACTTCCTTTTTTCTTTTGTGACAACTCAAGTAAAAGAATGACGGTATGGTTTAATGTTAGTTTCTGATGATTCGTGCTTTGTTTCTCGTATAGCCTAACTTCGATACTGCAATAGAGCCACTGGATGTGTGTTTACAGAAGACTGGTGGCACCAAGAAATTTGAAGGAGCTGTTTATGGGAAGCATTTGAAAATATTTAAAAAGCCAAAAAAAAATATTTGCCTACACATTTGAGCATAATATGTTGTAATTCAAAAATTGTTTCAAAGTTTGTGATATTGTTGAGCTTAAAGAGTTTCGTCTTTTCTATTTTTATTATTTTTCTATATACTACTTATATACTACTTACTACATAGAAGCTTGAAGTGTTAGGACAACCACAACATAAATAAATCTAAACAAAATATAAAATTGGTTGAAGAAAATAATAAAAATTGTATCACCACGCGAAGCGCGACCGATTTTCCTAGTATTTCTATATTATAGAAGAAGTGGTTTCGACCACCTCTTCATTTACTATATTACCCCAAATCATTTACTATATTGAATCTTAATTGCTTCGTAAATTATTATATTATTCCTAATTAATTATTACAAGTCATTTATATATTCGAATTAATAATATTTTTTATTATATGACCCCTAATTAATTATTATAATTCATTATATATTAGAATTAATAATATTCAATTAAAAAAATAGATATTTATAACATTTGTTTCAGCTGCTTTAACCGTATATTACACCCTAATTGTTTCGTGATTTACTATATTATCCCTAATTAATTACTACAAGTCATTTATTTATTAGAATTAATAATATTTTTTATTATATTACCCCTAATTAATTATTGTAAGTTATTTATATATTAGAATTAATAATATTTAATTAAAAAATAGATATTTATAACGTTTGTTTCAGCTGCATTAACTGTAATTTTACTATATCATCCCTAATTAATTATTATAAGTCATTTATGTATTAAAAAACTAATAATATTTAATTCAAAAAATAGATTACTATATTACCCCTATCATTTACTATATTTACTATATTACCTCCAATTATTTACTATATTACATCCTAATTGCTCCGTAATTTACTATATTATCCCTAATTAATTATTGCAAGTCATTTATATATTAGAATTAATAATATTTTTTTATTATATTTCCCAAAATTAATTATTATAAGTCATTTATATATTAGAATTAGTAATATTTAATTAAAAATAGATATTAATAACATTTTTTTCAGCTGCTTTAATCGTATATTACACCCTAATTGCTCCGTAATTTATTATACTATCCCTAATTAATTATTATAAGTCATTTATATATTAGAATTAATAATTTGTTTTTATTATATTACCCCTAATAATTATTATAAGTCATTTATATATTAGAATTAATAATATTTAATTAAAAAATAGATATTTATAATGTTTATTTAAGCTGCATTAACTGTAATTTTACTATATCATCTCTAATTAATTATTATAAGTCATTTATGTATTAAAAAATTAATAATATTTAATACAAAAGAATTAGATTACTATATTATACCCTACCATTTACTATATTTACTATATTACCCCCAATCGTTAACTATATTACACCCTAATTGCTCCGTAATTTACTTTATTATCCCTAATGATTATTACAAGTTATTTATATATTAGAATTAACAATTTTTTTTAATATGTTACCTCCAATTAATTATTATAAGTCATTTATATATTATAATTAATAATATTTAATTAAAAATAGATATTTATAACATTTTTTCAGCTGCTTTAACCGTATATTACATCTTAATTGCTCCGTGATTTACTATATTATCACTAATTAATTATTATAAGTCATTTATATATTAGAATTAATAATATTTTTTTATTATATTACCCATATAAATTATTATAAGTCATTTATATATTACAATTAATAATATTTAATTAAAAAGTAGATATTTATAACGTTTGTTTTAGCTGCTTTAATCGTGATTTTATTATATTATACCTAATTAATTATTATAAGTCATTTATGTATTAAAAATAATAATATTTAATTCAAAAAATAGTTTATTATATTACCCCTATCATTTACTATATTACGAGTAATTGCTCTGTGATTTACTATATTATCCCTAATTAATTATTATAATTCATTTATATATTAGAATTAATAATATTTTTATTATATTATCCTTAATTAATTATTATAAGTCATTTATATATTAGAATTAATAATATTTAATTAAAAATTGTTATTTATGATGTTTATTTCAGCTATTTTAACCGTTATTTTACTATATTATCCCTAATTAATTATTATAAGTTATTTATGTATTAAAAATTAATAATATTTAATTAAAAAATAGATGACATGCCTGCCTGCACTGGTTTTTACCAGTGCTTCGTCATTTACTATATTATCCCTAATTGCTCTGTGATTTATTATATCACCCTAATTAATTATTATAAGTCATTTATTTATTAAAATTAATAATATTTTTTATTATATTACCCCTAATTAATTACTATAATTCATTTATATATTAGATTTAATAATATTTAATTAAAAAATAGATATTTATGACATTTGTTTCAATTGCTTTAACCGTGATTTTACTATATCATCACTAATTAATTATTATAAGTC
This sequence comes from Capsicum annuum, assembly GCF_002878395.1. Classification (NCBI taxonomy): domain Eukaryota; kingdom Viridiplantae; phylum Streptophyta; class Magnoliopsida; order Solanales; family Solanaceae; genus Capsicum; species Capsicum annuum. The sequence goes on along the minus strand of NC_061117.1, from coordinate 147,429,518 downwards.
ATTTATGTATTAAAAAATTAATAATATTTAATTAAAAAATAGATGACATGTCTACCTATTTTACCCCTAATTGCTCCGTAATTTACTATATTACCCCTAATTAATTATTATAAGTCATT
>NC_061117.1:147402594-147429299 GCF_002878395.1 Capsicum annuum | reverse complement strand
ATTTTTTTACTATATTACCCCTAATTAATTATTATAAGTCATTTGATTTCGATCACTGCTTCGTCATTTACTATATTACCCTAATTACTTCATGATTTACTAAATTACCCCTAATTAATTATTATAAGTCATTGATATATTAGAATTAATAATATTTTTTATTATATTACCCCTAATTAATTATTATAAGTCATTTATATATTAGAATTAATAATATTTAATTAAAAAATAGATATTTATGACGTTTGTTTCAACTACTTTAACCGTGATTTTACTATATCATCCCTAATTAATTATTATAAGTCATTTATGTATTAAAAAATTAATAATATTTAATTAAAAATAGATGACATGACTGCCTATATTACCTCTAATTGCTCCGTGATTTACTATATTACCCCTAATTAATTATTATAAGTCATTTGATTTCGATCACTGCTTCGTCATTTACTATATTACCCTAATTACTTCATGATTTACTAAATTACCCCTAATTAATTATTATAAGTCATTGATATATTAGAATTAATAATATTTTTTATTATATTACCCCTAATTAATTATTATAAGTCATTTATATATTAGAATTAATAATATTTAATTAAAAAATAGATATTTATGACGTTTGTTTCAACTACTTTAACCGTGATTTTACTATATCATCCCTAATTAATTATTATAAGTCATTTATGTATTAAAAAATTAATAATATTTAATTAAAAATAGATGACATGACTGCCTATATTACCTCTAATTGCTCCGTGATTTACTATATTACCCCTAATTAATTATTATAAGTCATTTATATATTAGAATTAATAATATTTTTCTTATATTACCCCTACTTAATTATTATAAGTCATTTATATATTAGAATTAATAATATTTAATTTAAAAAATAGTTATTTATGACGTTTGTTTCAGTTGCTTTAATCGTGATTTTACTATATCATCCCTAATTAATTATTATAAGTTATTTATGTATTAAAAAAAATTTAATTAAAAAAATGGACGACATGCCTGCCTATAACCCCTAATTGCTCCGTGATTAACTATATTAGCCCTAATTAGTTATAAGTCATTTATATATTATAAATAATAATATTTTTTTATTATATTATTTCTAATTAATTATTATAAGTCATTTATATATTAGAGTTAATAATATTTAATTAAATAAATGTACATTTATGTTTGTATCTTATTAATATCAAATTTTAATGCTAAAAAATATTTATAATGTCGGGCCCGTACTAACACGGGTCATTCACCTCTAGTATCATATAAAAAGGAATATATCATAAAAAAGACAAAACAGAAAAATATATCAAAATAAAGGCCTCATACTTTTGGTAGTGTAATGTTAGTACATCAATTTTTTTAAAGCTTGCATAAGAAATTTTAAGAGTCGGTAAACACGTAATTACAAATAACATTATTTGCAAAAAATAATACTATATTAGATTTTGCATTTCCTTGTTTGAAATATCCCAATATCAGTATATCTAATTAATTTTTTCTCATTCACTGAAATAGTTATTTCAAATAAACCTTCTTAACTTTCTTTTTTCCGTTGTAACAATTATTTAGTATTTTATATAGGAGCATTATTACCGTCAACAATTATGAAGTCATTTACTATAAATGAATATTCTTACTGTCTATGAATATCTTTTTTGTCCTCCTATAATATTTTTCTAATTTAATTTTATTTTTATTTATCATTTTTGACAAATCACTATAGGACGATTTTTTTTTTCATGTTTTACTCTTAACATTACTTACTTATTCTCCAAATTATTTTTCAATAATTATTCCTAAACATCAATAAGTAGAGAATAATATGTTCATTAAAGTCAATATACCAATCATTATTTTCTTAGTATGTCAAGTCAAAATGCAACAGATAAATCTGAATGAAGAGAGTATTTACTATATTCATCAAATAACAAGGTATCTAGGGGCTTTGGGCTGTAGGTGACAAAAGATTTTTAAAATAAGATGTAGGTGACACCAGTCTTAATAATTGAGTGGATGTGACAATTACTTTATTATGGATTAAGAAAGTTGGATAAGTTTGAGAATAGCCCAAAGATTTTTAAATTTACACTTTGATCCAAATGTTTACCTAATATAACGGAAAACGGAGGAAAAAAGGTGCCTTTCTCTCTCTCTTCTCATCCATTGTTGTTTTCTCTCTCTTAACAATTTTTGTTGTTCATTATTGCTGCTGCTTTATTCATCATCTTCTGCTTAATTATCATCATCTTCTACTTTATTATCATCTTCATCTTCTTCTTGTTGGCCATTGTTGTTGTTGTTGTTGTTGTTACCGCTGTTGTTGCTATTTGACCAATTTGTTAGGTCAAATATTGTTCGTACATCACTTTCCACTTTAGCATTACTTCATAGGAGACTTTGATAAGTCAAATTATGATTTTTAGTTGAATTTGTCATCTCGGTAACTGTTATTGTGCTATTTTTCAACAATAGATAGCACGCGAACATGAACACAATATATGAGCCATCTGTTTAAACAGATCTGTTTCAATGGAAGACTCATATATTGGATTCATGTTTATAGTTCTATAGTGTCGTAACATGAATCGAACAGATGGGTCATCTGTTGCAATATATGACCCATCTATTGCAACAGATAGTTATCTGGTACAACATGATAAAAAACTGTTGCAACAGATTAGTAACCTGTTGCAACAGAACCTGAACTAGATTCCAACAGACGTGTTGTATGTTACAACAGGGTAAATATTTGTTGCAACAGATTATTAACCTGTTGCAACAAAATTTGAACTCAATTCCAACAAACGGTAAATATCTGTTCCAACATATTAGTAACCTGTTGCGATAGAACCTGACCTCGATTCCAACAGATCGTCATCTGTTGCAACAGGTAAGTCATCTGTCACAACAGGTTAATTATCTATTACAATATGTCACTCATCTGTTGGAATCAACTTCAAAGGTGCCTCAGTACTGTAACATCAATCCCAACAGGTGCTTCATCTGTTGCACGGATATATAGTCTCTTGCATCATATGATTCACTTGTTACAACAGATGACTCATTTGTTGAAATCAACTTCAGGAGCGTAACATAAATCCCAACAGGTAAGTAATCTATTGCGACTGATTACACATCTGTTGGGATTTATTTACGGCACTATGAAATCACTATTAACTTATTTTAACAAATGACTTTATTTAAGTACCACTAATGGAGGGATCAATAACAATAGGGGTGGATTGTCATAGTCAATGGATCGAGAAGAGCAATCGATATGTATGGCATTGGAAAAAGGATGAAATGGTAGAGACGATAGCAATGAAAGTCCAAAGTGATGTTCCGTATGATGATTCTGTGAACTTAATCATCACCTATTGTGGATTGAATTTTCAACCGAAAGAACTCATCATCAGCTACATACACAGCTCCTTTGAAAATCAAAGGGTACTGTCTTTCAAGATAACCGATCAGGTTCGGTTGCGTGGTTATCTTAGTGATTCATCCAGGCCGGTGTTAGGGTGTACGTGGTTAAAAAGAAGAGAGAGAATGAGAACCAGAACGTGGAAGAAAAACAACAATAAGACATCTTTGATGATAGGTTGGATGATCTAGACATGAATATTCCAGATGATGATCAAACACCTACGCCCGTTGATGCAACCGATATGGTGTACAGTTCTTCTTGATCGACACAACCTGGCAACCTTCAAGACGACGGAACCGTCTTTTTCAAAGGAATGTCATTCAAGGACAAAAATGAACTATCTACCACTTTATTTATTTCTTGGTTGAAAAAAGATTTCAGAATAAAGAAGGTCATTAATTCGAGTTGTGTCTTTAGCACAAATGTGCTAATCCAAACTACAAGTGGTGGTTAAGAGTGGTGAAGTACGTAAGTTCTGACAGATTCGTCATTCATAAACATAAAAAGGATCACACATGTGGTTCGGAGCACATCTCAAGCCAAAACTCTCACGCTACGACAAAGGTCCTCGGTGAATATTCAAGAGTTGTTTCCCAGATGTCATAGGCTCTTCTACAAGGGTTATGGCCAGTCAACTCCTTACGAAATTGGGTGTACTGGTCAGTTATCGGAAGATATATACGGCTATGGGGATTGCCAAGGACTTGGTTAGGGGGACACACGAACATGGGTATGCAGTCCTGGATATATACTGTTACATGATTGAGTCCACAAATCCCGAAAGTAAGACGGCATTGTGTGTTAATGAAAACGGAAGGTTCACGTACTTTTTTGTATCCTATGGTGCTTGGATTCACGGTTTTTGATATTTGAGAAAAGGTATAGCTGTCGACAGTACCTTCTTGAGGAGCAGGTATAATGAAGTTCTGCTAGCGGCGGTGGAACAGGATGCATAGAATCATATCTTTTCTGTCGCTTTTTATGTAGCAGATAAGGAATGTGATACCTCTAATGAATTTTTTTAACAACTGCAAAGCTGCGTCAAATATATCGAAGAGTTGTGTTTTGTTTCGAATAGGCATCCAAGTATTCCAAAGGTGGGTTTAATTTTCTTCACTTCAGCTTACTTTGGTTGTTGTATCAGGCATCTTGGAGAGAACATTCGGACCAACTATCACAACGAAAAGGTTGTGATCCTTTTTTATAGAGCAGCTAAAGCATATAGTAGAGAGGAATTTTTAGACCATTTCAATCAAATAACAGATGTGAATCCCAAGGTAGCAGAACTTCTTATACCTGTCAGTTTTGAGAGATAGATCAGGTATTCTATCTGGCAGATAGGTACATTCTTATCAATTTAATGTCTTGTTTGAGTTACAAGTTTAGTATGATGTCGTACTAAGTGATTCTTTTGTATATGTACAATATTATGACATTAAACATAGCTGAATAAGTGAATTCATTGTTTGGCGATGAAAGAGAATTTTCCATCAAGGTTATGTTTGAAGTAATAAATAAAAAGTATGGCTGATTTTTTAACGAAAGATGTATGCAGTTCAAGGGCCCAAAAAGAACCCGATTTGTTCTCGAAATTAAAAAAATAATATCAACGAACATCAGTTTGGGGAATAGGTTATTATCTCATAAAATAGCAGATTACAAATTCAATATCACCAATCATGGTGATGTTGCCACGGTCGATCTTCAAACAAGGTCTTGTACGTACAGAGTTTTTGACTTAGACAAAATACCCTGTCCACATGCCATGACAACGCTTCAAGCTCAATACGGTCCAAAATATGGACCTAAAGTTTACGAGAACTTCTCTCAATATTATTCGGTGAAAAAATATGAAATGACATATAGTGGGCATATTACTCTGGTGCCTCCCGAAGAAGCTTGGGTTGTTCCTGTAGAGCTTTTAGGGAGATTAATACCTCCTTCATATATTGATCCAAGCACTATCAAATCGGGAAGAAAGTCATATAAGAGGAGGCACGAAGTCGGAGAATCATTTTCATCAAGAAGAAATAAGTGCTCCGTCTGTAAGCGCGTTGGCCATAAAAGAGCTACATGCCCAGATCATAATCCACTATGATCATTGTAATTGCAGAAACTTGTGTTGTTTGTTGTGGATTTTTATATATTTAACTCATTGTTGTGAACGTAATGTTATCATTTATTATATATAAAATACCTTTTATAATAACTTGTGCATCAATAAAAAGAGGCAAAACATGAACTAAATAATACAACAGACCACAATTATTCTCAATAGATTAACCATCTGTGGCAAAAGATGGACATTAGATGGAAGAACACGACACAACTCTGTCAAACTGGAATATTTTCCTCCAACAGATGACAAATCTGTTGCAACAGATGGATAATCTATTGACAGAAACCCAACCAATGACCAATCTGTTCCAACACATGGTCCATCTGTTGAAAGAACTTAAAAGCCAAAATTGTTATTGCTACTGGATTCAAAATTGCTCCTTACCTCCAACCGTCGACATGTTAACATGTATGTTTAAAAGAAATATACAGAATAAAAATTTAAAAGTCAAAGTCAACTAAAATAAAATTTTCATTAAATGAAAAATAAAATATATTAGGTATAGATCCGATATAGAAAAATAAAAATACATATGCTAAAAGAAAAATACATTCTAATTATTATTATTATTATCATCATCATTAATGACAACCAGCCAATCAACTCGCAGAAGCAGGGCCCTCATCAACCTCTGTATCTCTCTGAACATTGTCGCTCTCACGGCGACCAACTCCCTCTGCAGGTCATTAACCTGCCTCTGAAGTTCCCGCACTGTGCCGCACAAAATAGCAACGTCCCAAACAGGATCAATCATATCTAGAACACGCATGAATTGACAAATTTAAAGAAAAGAGTTCAAATGTAATACAACATATACTACAAACTGGTAGATTTACACCAAAAAAAAACTTACCTCAACGAGAAAGGAATATTCTCTTTGAAGATGTCACACAAAAAGAAAAAATGCAAGAAATAAATAAAGTTTAGCAGAATGAAGATTAAGGAGGGACCTATTTATGGAGGATTGAATCTGAATGTGTAACGACAAAAGGTACGTCTGTTTAGCACAAAAGGCACGTCTGTTCAGCTCCATTGTATTAATTATATTCAAACTAGTGGTATTTTTATTTTTTGTGAAAAGTCACAATTTTTTCTTTTACATTAATACTTCTCACCTTTTCAAAATAGTTTAAGACTTGATAACAACCGGTATTATTAATCTATTGCAATAGATCATCCATCTGTCGTAACAGATTTAACATCTGTTGTAACAGATGGTCTGAATGTACAACAGATGGTCTGTCAAAATAGATTTACCATCTATTGTAACCGATGGTTTGTATGTACAACAGGTTAGACATCTGTTGCAATATATGTATTATCTGTTGTGACAGATGGACTATCTGTTAAAGGAGATGTTTTAATTTTTTGTAATAGCTAATTCATTAATTGCAACAGATGGAGAATTCAGTTCATCAGTTGTTTTGAATGTGTTAAATAAAAAGTCACGACTCTTTACCTCTTTTTTAATAATCATCACATACGTGCAGATGAATAAACACTGTCTGGTCTGTCACAACAGATTTATTGCAACATATAGATTATTTGTTGCGAAAGTTGTAAAAGATGGACCATATGTTGGAGGAGACATTTTGATTTCTTCCAACAAATGATTCATCTGTAGCAATAAATGGAGATTTTGATTTATCAACTATTTTGAATGTGTTAAGATAAAAAGTTGCGACTCTTCACATCTCTTTTGTAATAGTCATCACATACGTATAAATGAATAAACAACACTGTCTAATATGTCCTAATGGGGTAGGAAGAATAAGGTGCATGTAATGGATCCACTTTTATGCGTTGGAGTTATGTATATTATTGATCAGGCTACCGTGAGAAACACACATAAAGTGCAATAATTTTGTGAATGCAGTTTTTTACCGATTAAACATTGATCCTTCAAACAAAATCCTGCATTATATAGTTTAGTTTGATATGTACGAACTGATAAGGCCGAAGGGTTCCAAGATGGTGGTGTTGATACCCCGTTATAATTTAATGATGGTTTAATCTCATATTTTTGTGTCAAGTTTAGGGAAGGATTCAAGTTCTTGGCAGCAGTGTAAATATCCAATATTGATTGGATCAATTTTAATGGCGCAATGGGCTTCTTGAAAGGCCTCTGAAGCCTCGCACTGTAGTAAACAATGATGGAACCAATAGAAATTCTCCTGGTCTAAATTTATACTGAAGGATTGCTAGAGGAAACTTTTATACAGCAGAAGGTGCTTGGCAGAATACCTGTGCAGAAAGGGGAAGGTGGAGAAGGCCATATATCATCTCAGACCTTGTTTAAGAGGAAACACAGAGAAGAAAGTAAGGAACTTCTAGCGAATCTGGCCAATGAAATTGACATGAGAAATGAAAAAACTAAACGAGCTTCAAATGTGGAAGTGTATCCAAATATAAAAACCATCAGTCGTTGAAGAAAAAAAATGGCCAACAGGACTAGAGCTGGATACTTTGCTAGAGAATGCAACTATCGAGCGTAGCCTCAATGAAGACTCTCACAAAGTGCAGGACCAAAACTCTAAGGAAGAAGTTTTACGAGCACAGGAAATTGGTAAGATTGTCGGTCAGAATTAAAACCTGAACCAACAACTCCTGAATTAAAAATAAGGGAAGCCAAGGCGTCAATTTTTGAAGTCTAACTTGCATGCCATGCCTTTCGTTTGTGGTTATGATTAGGTCAATGGCAGTAGAAACAAAAAGTTCTAAAGTTGGGAAGAAATCCCATGCCTTGTTGTTTCCACTGCCTTTGACCTGACCAGAGCCATAAACATGAGGCACGGGATGCAAGTTTAACTTGAGAAATTGCCACCTTGGCTTGATTCATAATTTTTAATTCAGTAGTAGTTAGTTTAGGTTTCAATTCTGACCGACAATCTTACCACCTTCCGTTCTCTCGAAGCTGCTTCCTTAGAGTTTTGGTCCTGTATTTTGTTGGTCTTCATTGAGGCCACGCTCGCTTGTTATAGTCTCTAGAAAAGTGACCAGCTCTATTACTCTTGACCATTCTTTTTTTCTTTGATGACTGCCGGATTTTCATTTTTGGATACACTTTCACATGCACAGCACATCCAGTTTTTTCATTTTTCATGTCAATTTCATCAGCCAATTTTGCTACACTTTTCTTCCTACCCTGTATTTCCTCTTAAACAAGGTCTGAGATGATATATGGCCTTTTCAACCTCCCCCTTCTTGCACAGGTATTATCCCAAGCACCTTCTGCTGTATAATAGTCTCCTCCAGCAACCTATCCATATATATTTGACCAGGGGAATTTCTATTGGTTCCATTATTGTTTGCTGCAGTGCGAGGCTTCGGAGGTCTTTAAAGAAGTCCATTGCATCATTAAAATTGGTCCAATCACTATTAGATATTTACACTGCCGCCAAAAACTTAAACCCTTTCCCAAACTTGACACAAGAACATGAGCATAAATCATCATTAAATTATAACAAGGTATCACACCACCTACTTAGTCCCTTAGCCTTACCAGTTCGAACCTAACAATCTTAACTATAAAATGCCATATCTTATTTGAAGGATTAACGCCTAATAGGTAAACAACAAACATTCACAAAATCATTGTACTTGCTGTGTGTTTTCATGATAGGTTGATCAGTAATACATACCCCCCACATATGAAGTGGTTCCATCTGTAAGCAGCTTATTTCTCCGAACCCATCTTTACTCTAGCCTTTAATGTTGGTTGGGCAAAAGTGGATCTAGTTTTACTTTCTTTTATCGTAAACAAGAAAAATACATTTGATGCCAAACAAAAGAAGAATAAAAAGAACATTACAAAAGAGTAACACAAAATTGAGTGAATCAACAGATGAACAATCTAATGTGACAAATTACCCATCTGTTCAATCGATGAGGCATATATTACAACAGATAGATGGCATATTACAATAGATGGTTCATCTGTTTGAATAAATCAAACCATCATTGTTACTATTTGATTTTTTCAAAGAGTTGCTCCGTTTGTACAAAAGGGTAACACAAAATTGAGTGAATCAATAGATGACCAATATGATACAATAGATTACCCATCTATTCAACCAATGAGTCATTTGTTGCAACAGATGGATGACGTGTTGCAACAGATGGGTCATTTGTTGGAATAAATCAAACCAGCCTTGCTACTGGTTTGATTTTCTTTAAACAGTTCCTCAGTCTGTTCCAACAGCTGATTCATCAGCTACAACAGTTGAGGAAACTATTGTAACACCACCACCAACATCATCAACAACAAAGAAACAGTACCATATGTTCTAACACCATCAATAATACAAACACCATATGTTCCAACACGACCACCACCCCCAACAACAGCACTGCCAAAGTAACAAACAAAAGACATAAAAAACCTGTACTGACAACAAGGCTTTTTAAGTTCTCCCAACATATGACTTTTTTTTCATATTTTAATAAAAATAACAGTTCGTTCATTCAAGACTTAAAAGTCAACTTTCCTTCAATTTTCTTAATAAATAGAAAAATGATAATGGACAGATCATTAATCACAACAGATATAAATATCTAATTTAAATGACATACAAAGAAGAAGACGAGATGAAAGAGCAATAGTGAGCCATACCTGGAATGTCAAAAAAGCAAAGGGATCAGAACATCCAGTTCAGTCGAGAAAAGATATTGATCGGTTGAGATCCGAAAGGATCCTCATCCGAAAGAAGAGAAGAAAAAAAGAAAAGAAAGAGAATTGAGAATAAAAAAGAGAGAGATGGGTGGAGTTTCTCATCTCGAGTTCATGGCTTAAGGAGAGAGTATTCTACTCCCTCCGTTTCATATTAGTTGAGTTGGCCCCTATAGACTTGACACATCCATTAAGAATAATATTTATTAGGGGTTTATTTTACCAAATTAGCCTTATTAATTATGCTTTGAAAATATAATATTTGAATATATACAAATCATTTAGTCATTTAATGATAAGGGTATTATTGGAAGAATATATTAAAATTTTCTTGATTTCATCATTGGGACAACTAAATTGAAACAAATATTTTTAGAAAGAGGGTCAACTAAAATGAAATGGAGGGAGTAGATATGGGTTTTAGATATTCATTAATAACTTTTGAGGGGCACGAGGAGACGGTGAAGTTGAAAAAACCAGATAAGACTACTCACTGAGGAGATTTTTGAGTTATTCAAGTAATATTTTATACCTCCTTAGTATTTTATCTTTTTTTATCTCAGACGGGAAATACCTAAATTGCTTTAAAAAAGGGATCTTAAAACATTAAAGTCATACTTTGCAACAGACGACAATTTCTGTTTGAATATTTCCAAAGATCGATCATCTGTCATAATAGATGGCAGTGCCTATTTGATAATTGACAATAGATGAGTAATATGTTGCAACAGATGACTTAATCTATTTGATTATATCCAACAGAAAAGACATTTGTTGCAACAGATTGAACATTTGTTTTATACAATATTAATTGAGTTCATATGTTAGACTAATACCTTAATTGATTAATCTAGGACCAGGGGAGAGTTCTTATAGAGTCAACTACAACTTCAATTGAGTCTTTTGACAATTGCATAATGAGATGATATTGTATTCCTCCCGACCAAAGTCGTCGACCGATCTCTCTAAGCTGAACCGATTATTATTACCTGATGTGTTCAACTAATACCTTAATTGATTAATCTAGGACTAGGGACGAGTTCTCATAGGGTCAACTATAACTTCAATTAAGTCTTTTGGCAATTGTATGATGAGACGGTATTGTGTTCCTCCCGAGCAGAGTCATCGATCGATCACTCTGAGTTGAATCGATTCTTATTACCTTGTATGTTTAACTAATACTTTAATTGATTAATCTAGGGCTAGGGGTGAGTTATCATAGGGTCAACTACAACAGATGGAAATGCCTATTTGATAATTTACAATAGATGGATAATCTGTTATAATAGATGACTTAATCGATTTGATAATTTACAACAAATTGATAATCTGTCGCAACAAATAACTTAATTTGTTTGATAATTTACAATAGATAAGTAATATGTTACAATAGATGACTTAATCTGTTTGATTATATCCAATAGAAAGATATTTGTTGCAACAGATTGAACATTTGTTTTTATACAATTTCAATTGAGTTCATATGTTAGACTAATACCTTAATTGATTAATCTAGAACTAAGTGTGAGTTCTCATAGGGTCAACTACAACTTCAATTGAGTTTTTTGGTAATTTCATAATGAGATGATATTGCATTCCTCCCGACCAGAGTCGTCGATCGATCACTCTAAGCAGAATCGATTCTTATTACCTCATGTGTTCAAATAATACCTTAATTTATTAATCTAGGACCATGAACGAGTTCTCATGGGGTCAACTACAACTTCAATTGAGTCTTTTGGCAATTGCATGATGAGAAGGTATTGCGTTCCTCCTGACCAGAGTCATCGATTGATCACTCTAGCTGAACTGATTCTTATTACCTAATGTGTTCAACTAATACCTTAATTGATTAATCTAGGACCAGGGATGATTCTCATAGGGTCAACTACAATATTAATTGGGTCTTTTTGCAATTGCATGATGAGACGGTATTACATTCCTCCCGACTAGGGTCATCGATCAATCACTCTGAGTTGAACCGATTCTTATTATCTCATATGTTCAACTAATACCATAATTGATTAATCTAGGACTAGGGGTGAGTTCTCATAGAGTAAATTACAACTTCAATTAAGTCTTTTAGCAATTTTATGATGAGGCGGTATTACGTTCCTCCTAACCAGAGTCGTCGATCGATCACTCTGAGATAAACCAATTCTTATTACCTCATATATTTAACTAATACCTTAATTGATTAATCTAGAACTAGGGTGAGTTTTCATAGGGTCAACTACAACTTCAATTGAGTCTTTTGGCAATTGCATGATGAGACAGTATTGTGTTTCTCCTGGCCAGAGTCATCGATCGATTACTCTGAGATGAACTAATTCTTATTATCCCATATGTTCAACTAATACCTTAATTGATTAATCTAAGGCTAGGGGTGAGTTTTCGTGGGGTCAACTACAATAGATGACAATGCCTATTTGATAATTTACAACAGATGGGTAATTTGTCACAATAGATGACTTAATCTTTTTGATAATTTATAACAGATAGGTAATCTGCCACAACATATGACTTAATCTATTTGATATTTTACAATAGATGAGCAATATGTTGCAATAAATGACTTAATCTTTTTGATAATTTATAATAAATAGTTAATCTATTACAACAAATGATCTAATCTATTTGATAATTTACAATAGATGGTTAATCTATTACAACAGGTTGAACATTTATTTTTATACAATTTCAATTGAGTTCATATGTTAGACTAATACCTAAATTGGTTAATCTAAGACCAGGGGTGAGTTCTCATAGGGTCAACTACAAGTTCAATTGAGTCTTTTGGCAATTGTATGATGAGACGGTAGTGCGTTCCTCCCGACTAGAGTCGTCGATCGATCACTCTGAGCTAAACCAATTAGTATTACCTTATATGTTCAACTAATACCTTAATTAATTAATCTAGGACTAGGGATGAGTTCTCATAAGGTCAACTATAACAGATAGAAGCGTCTATTTAATAATTTATAACAGATGGGTAATCTATTGCGATAAATAACTTAATCTATTTGATAATTTATAATAGATGAGTAATCTATCGCAATAGATGACTTAATATTTTTGATAATAGATGGGTAATCTGTTGCAATAAATAACTTAATTTGATTGATAATTTACAACAGATGTGTAATCTGATGCAACAAGTTGAACATTTATTTTTATACAATTTCAATTGAGTTATTCAACTAATACCTAAATTGATTAATCTAGGACCATGGATGAGTTCATAGGGTCAACTACAACTTTAATTGAGTCTTTTGACAATTGCGTGATGAGAGGGTTAAAAATTATGCATATCTTTTATAATTTTAAAAGATAATTAAAATCAATTCGGACCAAATTAATATTTTTAAAACTTATCATTCTTTTTCAAAATACAAATCAATCCATACAAATCATCCATTTGCGAGAAAAACATTTCAGCATTTTAAATCTTGAGTTCTCGCTCTTTTCTATTTCTCAACAATACAGAACAGACAACAACTACTCAATAAATTTCTCAACCCATCACAACAGATTAATTTTCTTCTCATTTTCGACCACATAAGTGTTATTTTTTACTTTATTCTTGCTTGTATCAGTCGTTTTCTCCGTCTTCATAGGTAACATAGTTCGATAAGAGTTCTATATTTATTATTTTTTCTAAAAAATAAGAGCTTTTAAGTTAATTATGAAAAATAAAACTTTTAGTTGTATTATCTTTGAGAATGGGTTTACAATTTTGAGTTTTGATGGTAAAATCATAGGAAGAACTTGAGAGAACCCTAGTTTCTATCGTAGTGTTTCATTGACTATCGTTATATTGTTGGATGGTGTTGTTGTTGTTGGTGGTGGTCATCGCGGTGACACTTGTAGTGGCTATTGGTGGCATTGATTGGTGGTGTTTGTGGTGGCATTGGTTGGTGGTGTTTGTGGTAGCTGTCGGTAGTGTTGGTATTCGTGGTGTTTGTGGCTTTGGTTGGTGGTGGTTGTTGGTGTGTCGGTATTGGTGGTATTTGTAATGTATTTTTTAAAGATTTATGCATATATAAATTATAATATAAATTTTGTTTTTCTGTTATTTGTAGGTAAAACATGTCTCCCAAAAGAAAAGAAGGTTAAAGTGGATCAACTAACCACACAACAACAAAGGCTACAGTACAGAGGGATTCGAAGGAGCTTCCTGAACAATCTCAGTAAGAGAAAAGTGAAGCTAAGAAGAGATATGAAAACAACATTGATAGAGATGGACAAAGGTCTGTAGATGGTGATGAAGAAAATGGAAGTGAGAAAAAGAAGGAATTAGAGAGTGAGAAAAAGGATGATCATCAACATGATGCTAGTGGATCACCAATGGGGTATGAATTAATATCGACATCCCAGCATGATACTGTCAAAACTATTAGTATTGACAGGTTTTAAGTTGTGATGCCGATAGATGACCCTGTTACAAAACTAACTGGTGAACTTGTACTTAAATGTCAGTTGGGGAAACATTTTAATTATTGTAGGAAAATTATGAGGAAGGAAAACATAGACGAACTTTTTAAGAGGAGTTGCTTTGGACGCTTTCTTGAGCTACCCGAGGAGCCCCCTTCCTATTTCCAAATGAGGATAGTATATGATCTTCTCAAGCACAAGATCAAGTACATGGGGAATGATAAAGATTTGGAGAAGGGGGCAAAAAAAGATGGATGAAATCTGGATTAACTACTGTGGCATGCCGATTTTTTTGGCTTGCAAGAGTTTTCTATAGTGACGGGTTTGAGATGCAATCATCCAGAAGAACCACCTATCGCATACGAAACACCCCACAAAAAATCCAAGGCAAGCAGTAAAACCAACAAATGTAAGGAAAAAATAGATGGGTTGTTGGACATTGCTCAACATGGCTACAAAGCATCGGATTTGTTGACAAATCTCAGGGATAAAACCATACCAAAGTAGTACATGGAGTAATTGTTCTTAGTTTGGTTTATCCATTCAGTTATATTGGCAAGAGACATCAACAAGGTCATAAAAAATGATTTGTTGGCGCGTGCTGAGGATTTTGATAAATTCAACAATTATCCCTGGGGATATGACATCTTTTACTTGACTGCCCAATATTTACTAACAAAGCTATCCTCAGGGACGACCACATTTTATGGCTTTTCTTGGGCTTTCGTGGTAAAATTAATCACTATTTTTACTCATCCACTAATTTATATTGAATATAGTTATTAGAGTATGACGTATTTTTGCTTGTTTCCTGTTTACATTTTTTAGGCTTGGGCATTTCAAGTCATTCCTTCCCTCCGAAAATAGGTAATGGGTAACCCGAATGAGGTTTCTCATTTAAGGATATTTAGGTGGTTGGCAACAACACAAAAATTAAGGAGGCTGATCTCTTTAATCCTCTGGATGATGCAGTACGTCTTCTTCAAGTAAAATAATTTTACTCAATGAAAGATATTGAATACATGTTATATCTGGTGCAACAAATGTTATATCTGATGCACCAGATGGGACATCTATTGTGATAGATTACTCATCCTGTGCCAACCGATGCAACAGATGGATAATCTGTTGCTATAGATCATTTGTTGCATAATATGTAACCCAATAAATTACCCATCTTGTGTAACTAGTGCAATAGATTAGTAATCTGTTGCGACAGATGATTGATATTTTGCATCAGATTATCTAAGTTTTGCTCTGGTTCTCTGAACCTGACTCAAATAAATTTTGAACATCTACTACAAATTATGCAACAGATGGGTAATCTGATGTAACATATTGTTAATCTGTTGCAGAAGTTGAACATGTTAACATGTAATCCAACTGTGAAAATTATTATATTGTATGATTTAAATGTATCAATCTTTTTTATAGGTTGTGCATCCATGGATCGTGCCTATTGGGCAGGAGTTGGTGATGACTTCTTTTATTACTCTAGGTCATGTTGATACTATAGCAGACCCAATGGTGGAGTTAATAAAAAAGGAATTGGCTGGAGCAACAACCATAAGAAGAATAGTTAGGCAAGGTCAACCTAATGTTGAGGCTCTTCATGACCAACCTACTAAGGCATATCGGGGTGCTTCTTCTGGTGAAGTTGTTGGTGTTGGTGGTAGGCATGCTGATGCTGCTACCACTCTTGATGATGAGCATGTTGACGCTAAAAAAATATGTTTGTAAACACCTCTTTACAAGTTCCTCTAACCCTTACACAAGTCCTCACCCCTCTTCACGCTCGTTTTCTCGTTGCAAATGCGAAGAGTGCAAGGACATCCAAAATAAACTCTTTGAAAAAATAGAGGCTATATCTAAAGCTGTTGAGGAATTCAAATCCAGGAGGGGTTTCATACCATCCATAAGGGGTGTCATACCACTCAAGAAGGTGATTGAGCCATACACTCCTACAACGGTGGATAGGAGAAAGAAAAGAGTAATTAACGATGTACTCTCCAATCGAAAATAAAAAAAATACAAATCCTC
Source organism: Capsicum annuum (assembly GCF_002878395.1). NCBI lineage: Eukaryota > Viridiplantae > Streptophyta > Magnoliopsida > Solanales > Solanaceae > Capsicum > Capsicum annuum. The sequence goes on along the minus strand of NC_061117.1, from coordinate 147,412,589 downwards.
AGTTTCCAAAAGTTGAAGTTCGGGAGCATTCAAGAAGGTGGATATATATGCAGAACTTGGCGCCAAAGAGAAGAGAAATTTGTGACGGGCCAAAAATGCCAAGCGAGGCACACCATATTACCCCAGGCCTCCCTTTCCCCCCAAGACTTCCAGACTATGACAGATATATATGTATGCGGTACTAGGACAAGACAAGTTTACTTTTCCTAACCTAGCCATCTAATCTACTCCATGAAGAAGAAGGTATACAACAGATGTGAAATTTGTTACAACAGCTGGATGTTCTGGTGCAACTGGTAGTGGTTCTGTTGCAACTTATTATCCATATATTGCATAAGTTACGTTGGATTATTGATTCAGAGAACCCTATGTAATAGATGGACCATCCGTTGCATCTTTACAATTACTAATCTATTTAAAATTGACTTTTTATATCACAGCATGTTGACGAAATTCTCTGCCTCATGAGGAAAAGACAATTAGCATACCCGAAAGCTTATAACGCTACCGATAGGATAATGGACCTTGACTTCTGCAAGAAGCTCAAGGATATGTACGATCAACTCAATAATGATGCGTCAACCTATGGCGCGGTATTTGATTTGTTAGTTTCTACGTTGGACTGGAATGAAGAAAAAATGATAAAATATGTTAGAGGGGAGAGGCCAAATCCACACGACAAGAGTTGGACCGAGGCAAAGAGGATTCTTCCAGTCATGAGCGTGGACGACATACATTATCAGGCTATTGAGATACTACTCAAGGAGGGAAATATCAAAGTTTATGACTTCAACGAACCTGCCATCGACGAGGTTGATTTGTTTCTACGTCCAGCCACTAATGGAGTTGTTCCCCATCTTTTTGAGGGAGAGTAAAGTGATGAATCATTTTCAAGCAAAAGTGTTGATAAAGAAATTATGGGATTTTGAAGGTCGAAACAAGGTCATGAACCTTCCAAAAAATGATACTGTTTTGCGTGCGGCTTGCACGCTCTTCCACACATCGAATGTTTGCTAACCGGCATAGAAATGGCTGAGCCAATAACCTTTCTGTGCGACAATGCTGTGGCAAACCTACAAGAGGTCTGGGCTTACAGGGTACTAACTGAACGCTTGGAGCCTGTGTATATAGAAGAGCCTGTGAAATAATAATTTTTTATTTCAAGTCACACTTCACTTTACTTTAAATTACATGTACATGTAGTGACAATAATTTTTTTCTGATGAAAGTTGATTTTTCTATAATGAAATAGATTGTCAAACTGTTGTAAAATATATTCTATCTGTTCGGGCAGATAGTTTATCTGTTGCAATAGGTAGGTCATCTGTTGCATTATGCCGATGTTATTTCTATCTATTCTAAGTCTAATTTGTTGCAACAGTGGGAAAATCTAATTGATAATTTCCAATAGATGACCTAAATTTTTTCAACATATGCCTAAATTTGTTTGATATTTTTCAATAATTATGCTTGAATATCCATGTGCTCGACACATCAAATGGAAAATACACTACCATAAAAATTTTAGCAATTACGCTTGAATATCTATGTGCCCAACAACGCCAAACCAGTAGCAATAATGGCAATAGTGTAGTATCTTCTTGCTCGATTTTATTTCTTTTCAGAAGCCTTAACTTTCTTCAATAAACCTCAGATTACACGATTTGTATGTGAAGGGTGTCATTCTTCATACCAATCAAAGTAATCACATCCACCCAATTTCTATAAAAATAAGAACATAATTACAAAATAATTACAAGTCAATAATTAATCAACTAATTAAATTAAAAAAAAATATTATCTTTGAAATCTTACAAGTAAAAAATCTATGACCTGAATTTTGTTGAGTCCAAGAAGTTTTTAATAGAGCTTCATGACCGCACTTACAATATCAAAAATCTTTATCACAAAAAACAATGGAAGATGCGCTCGACATTGTCAAGCTCAGTTGAAAAATATAAAAAAAGATGAAGAAAAGAAAGACTAAATGCAAATAATTTGAAGAATTTGGATAGATAAAAAAAGATGATCATAAAGAAGAAAATTTGGAGATTTAGGGTTAAATTTTAGGAAGAAGATGAATATATAAGACAATAGAAAAAAAATAACCGTTGGGGGTCAAATCAGATGCCAAGTCAGCAAAAAGTGCTAAACTGACACATTTGATGCTATTTTATTTTACATGTTTAAAATGAACACTGTCTACTTGATGCCCATTTTATTTTAGGTGTTTGAACTGAACACTGTTGATGGGTTCCGCCTTTTTTATTTCAATTCACTTTCACTTTTTTACATGTAGTGAGAATTTTTTATATCCAATGAAAGTTGAATTTTTATAATGTAACAGATTCTCAATCCGTTGTAACAGATATTCTACCTATTCTGATATATAGTTTATCTGTTGCAATAGGTTGGTCTTCTGTTGCATTATGTCGATGTTTCTATTTAAGTCTATCTGTTGCAACAGTGGAAAGACCTGTTTGATAAATTCCAATAAATTACCTACCTGTTGCAACATATGTCTAAATTTGTTCAATATTTTTCAACAAATGTGTCGTTTGTTGCAACAGATACATTATATGTTGTAGTATTTGAATCTAGTATTACATTTCAATTAATAAGTTCAAATCTAAGGAAAAAATAAAATTCATAGACAAAATAAAATAAATTAAAGCCTTCAAAAATTAGCCGAAATAAATCAACGAATAAATGAAATGTAAAAAAATTATTATGGGTACAGATCTCAACAAATACATCAATAATTTAGGTATTGATGCCAAGGATTCCTAAGGAGGGGGTGAATTTATTACTTTGACAGGCTCAAGCTATAAAGATCTACTCAATATAGACAAGTTGTTCTTCATCCGGTGCTATAAAATTTGGCTTTGCTCGTTGTGAATCTTTATTATCACTTACGTATGATTTCTGCGCTTTCTGTTCTCTGTATTTCCATAAAAAGCATAGCATATTGTCAATGTTTTTCAGCAGTAGCTTCTACATCCACCTGAAAAGCCAGAATTAATCAATGCTAATCACGGAGATACAAAAAAATGGAAAAGGATAACTCATCTGTTCTAGAAAATCAAATAGGTCTTCCTCCTATTTTAAATTGTCCCAAATAGATTATATTTCTGTTGCAATAATGAATCAACTGTTGGGACAAATTTCTACATGAAGAAGACCTATATGATAATTTCCAATGGATGAACTATCTGTTGCAATATATGACTCATCTGTTACAGCAGATAGGTCATCTATTGGTACAAATAAAAGTGGTATAAAAAGCTGTTTGATTTGCTAAAACAGACAAGACATATGTCACAACATATACTTTATCTGGTGTAACAAGTTAGTCAACTGTTGCAACAAATGTATATATTTGTTTGATAATTTTCAGCAGATGTGTCATCTATTAAAATAAATACATGTCTGTTTGTTAGTTGAAAGACATATATATTCACCTTCTTCAGCTCGTGCTACTCTCCTTTGGACATTGTACATTGCTAAGTGCAATACACAGATAGAGGAGTTGCAATTTCGCTTTTTTGGATGCTTGATAATGCTCTGAAAATTACTTTCCTTCTCCACTTATCCTTAATCTCTAATGAAGTGGATAGATATAAAATTCTCTTTGATGGAATGATCCCCTCTTAGATGTCAATTCTTTTATAGAAACAGTTAGTGCATTAATAGAATTAATCATTACATCATGTTTTGCCCTGTAGTCTTGACATTTACATGCAGAAAATTCGCTGGGAGAGGAAAATCTGTATAACCAGTATGACCATACTCATAATGGTTTGTTTTATATACTGTAAGAGGAGCATCATTAGCACCAACAACAACACTACTATCACCACCAACAACTTTATCACCACTAAGACCATCAACAACAACAAGCTCACCCTCCAAAAATATTTTTCTTGTAATGGTTGTTGCTCCAAACAATTCCATTGTTATTCTGTCGATGACCTGAGGGTCCGATAAAGTTTGCACAGACCGTAAAGTAAGAAAAAATGGTATCTTCAATTCTCGATTGGTCGAAACTAGTGACGGATGAACAATCTAACATAAATCATTACATATATTAGAATGATGATTAGATCATTCAAAAAAATCATTAATTAAAATAAAAACTTAATTATAATTATACTTACTGCATCCTTTGGGGGTTGAAGAGATCAAGAAATTTTGTATTTTTATCAGTTTTGGTCGACAACCATCTTAAGATTCTTGGTCAGGAAACTTCTTCCTAGAAGTTCACTTATTATCTCAAATAAGGAATGACTTCAAACTCCCAAGCCTATAAAATAACACCAATAAATCAAAACTATTATTGAGTAAAAAAAATAATATCGCAATAAAAGAAAGAAACATTTACCATGAAAGCCCATGGAAAGCCATATAAGTTGACTGTCTTTGGTGCTAACGGAGTCAACAAATATTTGACAATTATTTTGAAACTTTCATAACCCCAAGGATAGTTGTTAAACGCCTCAACACTTATGTTGTTGTTAACGTCTCTCGCCTAAAGAATATTATGTACAAACCAAACCAAATCAAGCACAATGACTGCTTGTGCTTCTTTGAAAGTCCTTTTACCTTTCAATGCTTCTATCAAATTTTTATTTTTGAAGCTTGGACCAATAATGGACACCAGGTCATCAAGATCACACGACTTGCCTTTGCCTTTTTTGGGTGTGCAGGGTGCTTTTTTGGGTTAGAATAGGTATAACTTAAGAAGGAGGATAACATTTTAGTCCAGTAACTATGCAAAATCCTTCCAACCAAAACAAATAGGCATGCCAAAGTAATTTATCCACACCTCATCCATCTTATCTTTGTTTTCATACATAAACCTACGCTTGAGAAGTTCATATACTATTTTTATTTGGAAACGAGCATTGCTGTCCTCCAATAAACCAAGATATTTCCCAAAGTAGCTATCCCTAAAATAAGTATTCAATTTTTGTTCTTGAAGTATTTTTCTAAAGGCGTCGAAAGATTTTCCCATGGCTAACTTAACCACGAAATCAGCTATTAAATCTGTGGCACCATCGCACTGCATTCTCACAGGATAACGATCAATACTGAAGGTTTTGACCAACTCTTCGGTGGAAGGGCTGTTAGCATTTGGATCATCTCTTTTGAAATATTCCTCCTCCTCGTGTTTATCATATTCTACTCCTGATTGAGATAGCGTTTGTAAAGCAAGCTCATAGAGTGGTGGATGTAGCCTAGCTGCTTCACTTGTTCCTTTACTTGGACTTGATTCGATTTCAGTTCTTTTGGGACCATATTATCTAAAATTAACAAGAAAATAAAAAAATATATTATAGTTGATTAATGCACCGTAAAAGGATAATAGTAAATCAAATAGCAAAATAGTAAAATAACAGTTCCAACAGATATCTGTTGCAGTATATAACCAACTTGTTGCAGTGGATGAGTAATTTGTTGCAATAATACAAAACATATCACTCATCTTTTAAGACAGATGAATGGTCTGTGTAATAGATCATACATTATTGCAATATATGAGTGGTTTGTTGGAACAGTTAAATAACCTATTGCAATAGATGAGTAATCTATTGCAATAATACATAATATATCATTTATCTGTTGAGAAAAATAAATAGTTTATGCAGCAGATCACATATCTGTTGCAACATCATCTGTTGTAATATATGAGTGATCTGTTGGAACTGTTAAATAACCTGTAGTAACAGCTAATAATCTATTGTGATAATACAAAAATATCACTCATCTTTTGAGAAAGATGAATGATCTATTACAATATATGAGTGATTTATCAAAATAGTTAACTAACCTACAACAACGACTGAGTAATATATTGCAATAATATAAAACATATCACTCATCTGTTGAGAAAGATGAATTGTTTGTGCAACAGGTCACACATCTATTGAACATATGAATAGTCTGTTGGATAGTTATCAACGATCAGTATTGTTTAGATTTCTTCCAACAGAAAGGTCGTTTATTGCAGCAGATGAATGATTAATTGAAAAAATCAAGTCTTGGACATGTCCTGTTGGAAGAGTTGGTAGGATTTTACCCAACAGGAGGTTCATCTGTTGCATCAAATCTTTAATCTGATGGTTCCTCCATTGCATCAGGTGGTTAACCTGTTTCATGAGATTTTTTATCCTAGGGTTAATCTATTGCAACATATGGTTAATATGTTGTATCAGATAGTTAAATTGTTGCATCATATATTAAATTTGCTGCATCATATTTTTTATCCAATAGTTCCTCTATTGCATTAGATGATTAATTTATTTCATTAAAATTTTAATTTGATGGTTCCTCTATTGCATCAGATGGTTGATCTGTTGCATCAGATGGTTAATATGTTACACCAGATGGATAATCTGTTGGAGAAAATAAAAAATAGTAGCATGATTTTGTTCAACAGAAAAACAACAATGTCACCATTTTTACCAAGAACAAGAATAGAACAAATCAACCCAAATCGTTGTTTTGTTTCTATAAACACAAACAACAAAAATCAAACTTCAAAAAAAGGCAACAAGCAACAAAAAATCATAATTTACTTCGAAACGAGAAGAGAAGAAATACTAGAAATTAGAATTTTATTCAGACCGCATTTCAAATTAAAACAACAAATATTGAAATTGTTAATCAATACTATAAGAGAAGTTGGCTCAAGTTCCTCGTTTTCTTCAAAACTAAAAAGACCATAATTTTTTACCTGTGAAAGAAGAAAAGGAGCGATGAAGAATTCAAAGCTGTTGTGGCCGGATAGCAAAGCTGTCAGTCGATTGAAGGTTGAAGAATTTAAAGTTGATGTGGCCGGAGAGCAAGGCTGTCACGTCGATTGAAGGTTGAAGTAGAAAAGAAACTCAAAGCCTAACTATTTGTTGTTGGAGGTTGAAGTCGTCGAGGATTGAAAGGAGAAATTTGCATAATTGTTGGTTGGGAGAGAGTTAAGAGAAGTTGTCGAGAGAGAGGAGAGAGACTGATTGATTTGGATTGAAGAGGGGTGTTGTTGGGTTGATTTGTATTTTTGAAAAGATTAGAAAGTTTTGAAAATATTAATCAAGTCCACAATCAACTCAATGATGTTTGACTCTTTAAGTTGGTCAATGTCACCAATCCTTCATTCAAGACTTAAAAGACACCTTTCCTTCAATTTTCTCAGGTATCTACCATAGTTTTGAATATGTCCACACAATAATATTTTTTTTCATATAATTCGTTTTTTGCCCCTCAATTTTGGTTTGATATTATAATATTATATATAAATATTTAAGTTATACTGGTATTTTCAAACGTTACGAAATAAGAGAGAATTTTAATTCTACCTAAAACTATTTAAATGGAATGACAATTAAGGAAGAAAATCATTTGCATCAAAAGAAAAATCATCCATGCCTTTATTGAATCAATGCCAATGAAAAAAATAACATGTTGGCTTAGATAGGCTTGAAGAGTTTGGGGGTGGGGAGGTTTGCCATTCCTTGCCTTTATGATACTTTTAGCCGTTTAGAGTTCTTGTCTCTCTAGATCCTTGGTCGTTGGGAGTTCTTGGCTCGCTAAATTCTTGGCCTTTTGGAGTTCTTGACTTGCTAAATCTTTAATAAACAATACCAATATTATATCTTGATATCAAAAATAAACAAATTAAATAAATCAACAATAATCTTCCTTATCTACGTACATGTATAGTTGAAGTCGTAGTAACTGAGGCTTTTACTTCAACAAAGTATAAATAATTAGAGAAAAAATAGCCAAAAAGGAAAAAAGAGTAAGAAGAAAAAGATGAATATGCTTAACCATCTACTAAAAGCAATAAAACAACGACTTATATGTTAAAGCATGCGGATTAGAATATGCACAAGAATTATTCACTTCCCAGATATATATAGTTCATAAAAAGAATACTAAGAGGCATAAAATCATTTAACATTGTATTTGTGTGAGAAATTAATACACATTAAATATTAATAAAATTAAAAGCTACAGGAATAAAAAAGTTGTCATGATCAATATAAGTACTATTTACTTGAAAAATATTGTCGGTTAGAGAATGTGAAATGATTAACATGTGATGACAAATGTTATTACTAAGTTGAGCCTTTATTAGGATTAATTGTCAAAAACATCAATTCTATTAACCTCAAAGTTAAATAGATTGAAGTAATGAGTATTAGTGGGGAGGGAACATGTCAAATGCTGAGAAGTAATTCACATTATTAGGGGGTTAAATGAGAAAGAAACGTAAGGGTATTAAAATTGAAAAGTAAAAAATAATTACTTTAACTTGAAAATTGAAGTAAAAAGCTACAAGAATTGACAAAAAGGATAAATAGGATTCTAAGTCTTAGAGATCGCTACATCAGCAATTTTATAACTCTCCTTCATATATATATTGATCGGATGAGTAAACAGGAGGAGAATTAATATCTCTTTTTTTGTTTTAACTTTTGACCATGTTAAGTAGTAATTTATATAGCTTGTTGCTAACTATGTTCTGCTAGACTTAGCCGCACTTCATGCAAATAAAAACTTAATCTCAAATCTATACCTTGAACTTCAAGTTTTTATAAGTTTTTATCTAATTTATTGCTAACATTTGTTTTCTTTTAATTCTTGTCATTTTAAAGTGGTCATAAAATTTGAGAATAGACCATATCTTATAATCCGGCCACAGTTTCAAAAAGAATGACCTAGTTTGATTTGACATAGAGTTTAAGAAAGTAAAAAAGACTTTTGATTCTTGTGGTCTTAAATTAAAGTTGTGTCAAATATATCAAAATGTCCTTCAAGCTATTGGTCTTAAGCTTACCACGTGTAAAGTTGAAATTAAAGTATTATCAAAAAAGAAAAAGGGTCGTTCATTTTGGAACGGACTAAAAAGGAAAGTAGGTCGTTCTTTTTGAAACAGAAGGAGTATCATTTCATGTTGTAGAATGGGGTGAAAATGTTCTTTTCTTTAGCATGTGAAAGCAAAGAATAATAATTGAACAAATTTATTTTTTATCGTATTTCTTTAATTAAAATGTTTTCTGGTGTATTTTTTTCTTTCTTTTTGCTCATTCTTTTCTAGTTCTTTTTCCTTCTCTCTTTTGTTGACTTCTTTCCTGCCTATCAGGCATAATTGACATTTACAGTGTGTTTGGATGGTTGTTAACCATCCTATTGTATTTATATGAGAAAAGACATCAAAACACTTCTAAATTTGTCCTTTCAACTTACTTTAGTCCTTTAACTTCACTATAATTATTTACCCTCTTAAAAACTTTATAGTGAAATAAACACCATCCCTAAAATATAATACCACTCTAACAGGAAGGTGCATTACACACTCGCTATATCACTGCCACGTACAAAATTATTTTAAGAAAATTGTCACTAACATACATATAAAACTATGTCGGATCTTTCCTGAAACAGAATTGAGAATCAGATCTAAACGAATCGGGAATAGACCGTTGGGAAGCGATTCAGTAATTAAAGCTTTATGACTCCATTTTGGTTCTTAAAATTCCCTTGAGGTATCAACTAATTAGAAAGATATTAGACAACCCCCCTTTTTCTTTTTCACAAATTTAACAAATAGGAAGTTTCAAATCCAATTTTGATATTATAAAGGATCACCATATATATATATATATATATATATATAATAAAAATAAAAATAAAAAAGACACCACTTTCTTCTTCCCCACCTCACCACTGCACCATTAACACCATCATCCAACTTTCTCCATTAACACCCTTAAAACACCCATTTGTGGGTTTCATGATATTGTATCTCACCAAAGGGAGGACAACTCAGATATCATAAGCACTGGAGATAAAAACATTTGGAATATTTCCGGTGTGAAAGATAAGGGGAAGCCAAAAATGTGCTTGGAGTAGTGGGGGTTAAAGAAGATGCGATTGAAATTAGGTCCATAATCTCTGAGTTGAAAGGAGGTGGGGGGAGAGGTTAAAGGAGGAGAAAT
>NC_061117.1:147367807-147402494 GCF_002878395.1 Capsicum annuum | reverse complement strand
TATATATATATATATATATATATATATATATATATATATATATATAGGACCATTTTTTTAAAAAAATAAGAATCACGCATTTTTTTAATGTCACGTCAGCCTTAAGGGTTGAAATTAAATCACTATAAAGTTGTTAAGGGGGTAATAATTGTCCGTGAAGTTAAAGGTCTAAAGTAAGTTGTGCAGACAAATTTAAGGGTGATTTGATGTCTTTTCTCTATTTATATCATTACTATTACTATCATATTTGTTTTGCTTAAATTTTATTGTATCATATCGTGAAGTTTCATCATTAGGTAACAAGAAAAAGTTCTATTGTATGTAATGACTAATTTGGTGGAATCGCAACATTATCTAATTTTTTTTTCTTATTTTATCATTGCTTATTTTTTAATAATCTCATTTTATCTGTTATCCTGCCTTTTTGTAGCTGGTAGCACTAGCGGCCCTACCCCGTACTCTACTTATCTAATAGATTTATCCTTCAAATTATTGATGTGTGATATTATGTAATAACGAATAATAGTTTGATTCATCCAAACATTGTACTCATTAAAATAATACAGTGCGCTATTGTCACGACCCGAATCGAGACCTAGGCTGCCATGGACATCCCGAACCGTGAAGGCCCAAGAGACCTTCTCTAGCTAAAAATCATGCACAATGTCCGTACAGTATAAAGAAATGCAGAAAATTATCATACGAAAACATGGTCAATCTCATAAGTAAATTGAACAATTTGAAAGGAAGTTCTTAGCGTTCAAAACAATAACACCAGTCTGCGAAATCTCTAACAATACAGGAATCAATATACGTCTAAAAGCTGGGACAAAGCCCCGAGTCGGACCATGAAACAAAACAAAATAGTAATGTCTAATAACCAAGACTTTTCAAAATAAGGGAGGCTTACCAACTGCAAACTTCAGAAAACCAATCGACAGCTTAGCGGGAACCCGAGACTGTCCCTCAGATCCTAAAATACAAGGGGTTAATACAGATGTACTGGTACGCAGAGCAATCCATAATAACATACTTTTATATAACATAAGTGAGAGCAATTTATGAAACACTTTACAGACGATATATGAAAACACATGGGCAAACTTAAAAGACTTTGAGACACTCCTTTGAAACCAAGACTCACTCTTTGCTTTACTTCTGAGATAGGTGATACACCCTACGATTCTATAATTCCACGTGCTATATGGAATCTGCCCTTGACTCGGCGGCCAAGTCTCCAACCTAAGTTTGCCACAAAGGTTGGATTATCTGCTTATCTACTAGGCCACAGGGTCATCGCCAATGTACAATTTCCCTATCTGGTAATATAATAATCCGTATCGGCAAAACACCATTTTGGACAATGAGTTTTTTGGGCTCATGCCTTCTACGAGTAACCACCTAATTATCTTTAAGTCCATTTTAACTATTTCTAAACATGCATCATTCTAAATTTCAAAATCTGAAAATCTGAAGTAAAATCCGCATTCTGTTTTGTTCTGCATTATCATGGCATTATCTCTTTTGGTATAGTCATACCAAGACTTGAAAGTCATATCTTTAAGCCAAAAAATATCATCTTACAATCTCTTCATTCAAAACATAATGTTTGGAACACCAAATCATTCAAACAGTATAAGAGAATTTGTATATCGAAATTCATGAAAACTTATGCAAAGATTCTCTTTTTCAATTCTTAAACATGTGGTGGTCAATTAATTTGTAGCAAACCATGCAACTCTTTTCATTTATATTAACAAGAAGCACCCTCTCTTCGGTTCATAACAAAAATCAAGTCTTAGACAATAATAAAGACATTTGTATCATGCTCCTTAATATGCAATTGAATAATTCATAACATATGAAATCAAGATGCTTCATAATAAAAGAGAGAGTATAAATCTTCATGCTCTCAATTCAAATTTCAAAATATCAAATGCATACATATATATTCGAGTAATAATTAATTTCAAAGGGAAGGCCTCAAGACCAAAACTTTATCATCAATAAGGTTCACAATGCATAATTGTCTATGTAAATTCAAAACTCTTTTGTAAATACATGATTTCTCAACATTCAAACATTTTAAAAAATGATTTCACCATTACCATGTAGTTTTGGAAAACTCCACTCACCTTAGATGCCTTAATTCGAAGGATAGAACCCGAATCTTGGTTTGTTTCTAGGAAATTTTGATTTAAGAGGAAACCCTAATTTTCTCTTGTTCTTGAGAGTGAAGAGGACGTGAGATGTTTTTAAAACTGATAAAAGATGGATTATGATGTGTTTTGGATATTTAGATCGTGTAGGAGAAATTTGGGGTGAGTAAAATACAAAAATACCCATAGGGAAACCAACAAATCCCTGAATTTCTTCAGTTGACGACCAAGGTTGATGGCCCGTCACTTAGGTGATGGCTCGTCACCTAAATCGTCACTTTCAAGATGGAATTTCCCCCTTAGTGTCCTATGCTGATGACTAGAGTTGATGGATCGTCACTTAGTTGACGTTTCATCAGCTTTAGTCGTCACCTAAGTGATGGTTTATCAACGTAGTTGTCACTTAGTTGACAGACAGATACTTCAAAGTAAAATGAGCATAACTTTCTACTCCGATATCAGATTAAGGTAAAACCAGTTGAGTTAGAAAGAGGACTCAAAGATCTTTATTTTTGATACATGATAGGACACGTAACGCATTATGTACAGGGAGTAATGTTCATTGAAAGTTGACCCAATCTAAAGCATTCACTAAAACTTAATCGATAGAAGCGTTTTCAACTCGTCTTTAAGATAGGAGATATTTGTGACCTCAATTAATGTTAGGATGTATCCCCACACTGTAGATTTTATCATCACACATATATTAACAAGGAATCATTGGTTTCCGATCTATACGCGTAGGAACGACGGTTTGGAAACTAGCCCGAAAAATGCAAGGTGTTACATTATCTTCCCCTTGGAATCATTCGTCCTCGAATGATGGGTAGGATGTTGTTGAAGCTATAGAAGTATCGAATAAAGGAAGTAATCTCATATTAGGAATTCTAATTTCCACAATGAAACATACATAGGCATTTAAAAAGATCTTCATGACATCACCAGGTAAATTGTGTAAGAATAAATCATGAGATAACGAAACTTGACAAAGACATGGTCTTGGCATGTTTTCTATAGAACATGATGATAACATTTTAAGGCATGAATTTTTCTAAGAATTATCGGCCTTATTTATATTGGTACAAGACATGAGACGAGATTCCCGCTGGACATAAGAATAGATTAGAAACATTCTCTACCTCTAATGATACGTCTAATAGCCTTTAAATTTTTTTTTGATGCTTCTCCACTATGCTTTCAGCTATGACTATCACATTTCAACATCAAAAGCTTATAATTCTCCCACTATATACATAGCCACTAGAGCTTGAGTATAACTATATCGAACTTCCATGTTGAATCTTAACCCAGAGTAAAAAGATTCTAGCTTAAGCTATGGGACCCTATACTCTACATCCCTTTTAGAACATTACTTCACCTTATCACTATCGTCAAATACACTCGAGTTTTAAATCAAAGAGTATCAACCACATAACACATTGGTTTGCATTTTCATCAATCACACCATTCAAGCCTATCGTTACTACACCCACTTCATGGATCTCCCCACTAAGACCATCAAATTCAATCACTCACAAAGATTTTCGCCATATATATCCTCCCTAACTATTCCATGTAATGAAAGTTCATCTCCTTCTTCCCCCTTTTACCTATGACCGTAGTTTAAGAAATCAAATCAAAATTTTCACCTCCAAGAACATCTACTACCTCTACCTAAAACATTACTACGCTTCCACAACCACCATCCTACTAACATACGGAGGGTTATTGAGGGACCCGATCATAAGCATCATAAAAGATAGTGACACTATTTAATTATAATATATACTTATTGCACTACTCAAGGTGGGACATGAGTTAAATATACGATACAATCATGAAGTATTTCATCTATCTAGTTTCTGGATCATAAGTAGAGAGTTGTTCGGGTATAAACTCAACATAGCACAAGTTCTTAGGACAGACCACAATGAGAAACATGAGCGCTTACATCATAAGTCATATAACATAAGTTCGGAATTCATAAGGTCAATGATTAAGACAAGAATTGATACTTGAAGCTATTGCTTCTAATTTTCAAAGCTGAGATAGTCATGAGTTTGCATGCACCATATCACCTTAGGCTAGACCTGACATAAAATGGATTGGTAATACATAGGAAGCATAGTTTCTTAGAACCAAGCATTATGTGAGACATGAACTTTTTATGAATCATGAACAATGTAACATAGAGTTTGGATACTTGGAATATTGAAGCACTGAGGGACATTATCACTTCTAGTTTGGAGGTCGGTACATGAACATACGTCCATAGAGAACTCGAACTGTAGGCATAGGAATGACTTGAATACATGACGTAAGACATTAGTAGAATGTCCTCTTAAATTGAAGTAGGAGGAGTTTGCTTGAATAGAAATAGATTTATCTTAATTCTTACTTGAAACTTGACACCATAAGAAAATTCGGGAACTACTTTAATCCATCATCTCCCCCTTAGATCAAAGTCACAATCCTAATCTTAAGGACATATCTTCTCATTAAATCTACAAGCACAATACTCAACACAATGGGGTATCACCATACACATAAATGTTAAACTTTCCCCTTTTAACTGTACTCTAATGGTATTGCTTTCCAAGAACTCTACTCTTAATTTTTGCTATCCTCTATCATCATCAACCTATAATTCATAGTCTCATGAGAATACACCTCCTCCCTCATTATCACATAAAAATTCAATCTCCACTACTAATATTCTAACATTAAACCATTAATCACATAACTTACATCATGATAATATTTTTTTTTTACTATACCAAAGGCACATACTGCCTACTTGTATTTCCTCAGTTTAGTTACAAAGAATACCAGACAACAATTCCCCAGACTTCTCCATACTACAAATTCAAGAACGTGAACTAGGTACACATAACACTTATACATGTAAAACCTTATCTAACAACATGCTACCTGGGGGTTCAACTTATTCTTATATACTCACGCTCTTATCCACTTAAAGATTCAACCACAATTCATTGTTTTAACACTAGTCCTCATGTACACATATACCTTACGATTACCACTTAAAATTTTCATACATTATCAACCTAGGCTCCTTCACAAATCACATCAAGCCCTACTAATTCTTTCCCACAAAACATACATCATTAATCTTAAGCTACTGTTCTCATCACCACAATCCACATCTAAAGTTCAAGCATATTGTCTAACACCAATCATGTAACACCTATGAAGCATGCCGCATATTATACTAGTCCATCAAATAGAAATATCAACCTAAGTCTCTTACTTTACTTAACTATGACCCTACTACAACACCTCTAAATCTACTACATACCTTTTCATATGTAGTACTAGTTTACAACAACTGGAGAAAAGACAATCAAGGGGACAAAGTCACATAATAGGGATAGTCGATCTTAATCTTATATTATACCCCATTATGATCTTATCAACATATTCCACTCTCTTACATCATACTTACTTACCCACACATACATCACCACTGCCTTCAAAATTTCATATACAGTAATGAATTTCTACCCATAACTTTTTGACTAATCTACCCCTTTTTATTCACAGCCTATGAACGATTTCTACAACTACCATAACTATCTATTCTGAGATCCTTCCCTATTTTAAATTAATAATAATCATATCTCGTCACTTTCTTCACAAACTACCATACAATCTACAAATATTGCTACCACATAGGTCTATCACTATAAAATAGTAAACCATCCCTCAATCAACGATTACATAACTAAAACTATTTATTTACACAAAAGTCATCCACGCTCTGGCGTCTAACCTTGTGACTTCATATCACCTTCTTGGCTCATCTCACTGTAAATAGGTCATAACACTTTAACATATACTACTACTCATGTGGAAATACAGTTTCAACATTCTGCTATACATCATTACCATATGCATGACATCTGCAACAAGAATTTTGTAAGGGGACTGAATACACTTCGTACCTCAGGCTGAAAAGCACGATTTTATCAAGATAAAGGTATACGCTCGAATCAATACACCTTAAAGCACTAATGCACTTCTCTCAAGTCTTTGTACTGTCTCATAACTTTATGGATAACTCAATTAGAGAGAACCACCTCGTTGGAGGGGGAGCTAGACTCTTAGACTTGTATTGCCTCGACAATGAGGCATAGCCCATAAAATTAGAACAAGGAAGGAATTTGGATAACTTTCTTATGGATGATGCTATAGCACGAACTAGAGTATGAAAGAATAAGAAACAACTTCTAAATGTTTGGTAGCCTCTTGATTATAAGTGTGGTGCACAACACACCCATAAGCAAGACTCTACTAGACACGTTTTTGCATACACCCTAGGACCATAAACCGTACTCTGATACCAAGTTTTTCATGATCCGAACCGAGGCACAGGCTACGATGGGCATCTTAAATTATGAAGGCCTAAGAGCCCTTCTCTATCTAGCAATCATGCACAATGTTCATACAATATAAAGAAATACAGAAAAGTATCATATGAAAACGTGGTCAATTTCATAAGTAAATTGAATAATTTGAAAGGAAGTTCTTAGCATTCAAAACACATAACAACAGTTTGCGAAATCTCTAACAATACAAAAATCAATATATATCTAAAAACTGGGATAAGGCCCCCAGTCGGACCATGAAAGAAAATAAAATAGTAATATCTAATAACCAAGACCTTTCGAAAAAAGGGAGGCTCACCAAATGCAAACTTCGAACAACCAATCGATAGGTTAGCGAGACCCCGAGACTATGCCTCAGATCCTGGAATATAGAGGGTCAATACAGATGTACTGGTACATAGAGAAATCCAAAAGAACATACTCTTATATAACATAAGATAGAGCAGTTTATGAAACACTTTACATACGATATATGAAAACACATGGGTAAACTTAAAAGACTTTGAGACAGTTCTTTGAAACTGAGACTCACTCTTTGCTTTACTTCTGAGATAGGTGGTACACCCTACAATTCTACAATCCCACGGGCTATATGGAATCCCTCCTTGACTCGGTGGCCAAGCTCCAATGCAAGTTTACCGCAAGCTTTGGAGTATCTACTTATCTACTATACCACAGGATCGTCACCAATGTACAATTTCCCTTTCGGGTAACATAAAAACTCATATTGGAAAAACACTATTTTGGGCAATGAGTTTTCTGGGCTCATGCCTTCTTCGAGTAACCACCTAATTCTCTTTAAGTCCATTTTAACTCTTTCTAAACATGCATCATTCTAAATTTCAAAATCTGAAAATCTGAAGTAAAATCTACATTCTGTTCTATTCTGCATTATCATGGCATTATCTCTTTTGGTATCATCATACCAAGACTTGCAAGTCATATCTCTAAGCCATAAAATATCATCTCAAAATCTCTTCATTCAAAATATAATGTTTGGACCACCAAATAAATCAAACAACATAAGAGAATTTGTATATCGAAATCCATGAAAACTTATGCAAAGATTCTCTCTTTCAATTCTTAAACATGTTATAACACCCCAAAATTGGGTCCTGAGACGTCACATAGTACTTAGGGGCACAAGTAACCCCAAGCTAACCCTCCTGCTGGCATAACTCATAAGCGACTGAATAAATTACTTAAATCTATATAAAATCAACAAAAACATAGCACTTCTCCGAACTTGATCAATACAATTATGAACTTTACGAGATTACAACTCTACTCTTACAAAATAAAATTGAAACTGAATACATCAACTTATACTGACTGTATATGAAGCCTCTACTGGTACTGACTTTGGATAGCCGGATCATAACTCCCAACTATCCAAGCTCAATACGACTAAAATAAGAAAATACAATACTTCTCGAACTGTAAAACTAACTCAAGCCCTTGAATCAAAAGGACTCATCTCCTGCCGACTGAAAGCTGCAAACTGAGTGAATATGGTATGTGCGCTACCACTTGTACCTGCATTATGAGACAATGTAGCACATAGAATATATGTATATATATATATATATATATATATATATATATATATATATACATATGGGTCAGTACTTTAGGAATGTACTGAGTATGTGGAGATGTATACAACATTTTTAAATAATATCATAAGTGTAAAATAAAATCATGCATGCTGAGAATAATGACTTTCTTCGCTTGAATTAAACTATAATATAGTTTCTCATAAATCATCAACAGTAACACATGCTTCATAAATCTCATAAATCATTGGACTCAACTTAAACTCTTTGAATCATGACTTAGAGTGACTTAGTAACTCAAGAAACTTAGACTATTATGGACTTGGGATTTTCTTATAACCGAAATAAACCATGTGAGCCGCATAGAGTCCAACATTTTGCCCTCCTAAGAAAGAAACCCCACATTGGCGGGAGCGTTATACTCTTTCCAGGAAGTATAACCTCAAACTCATCTCTGTGATCACAAACTCGGCCCTTTGGCCCTCAAATCTCAAAGCTACGGTGGCACGTAGTTCTGGGGAACTAGGATGCGTTGAACCCATACTTCCCGCTCGGTGCTAAATACTCCTCTCAGACTCAGCTCAGACGCGTTAGGAAATCCACCTTAATCAACTCAAGGGTCTATCATGAAGACCAAATCATAAATATATCTCATCTGTAAATCATATACAATTTGTGGATTCCTAACTCGACTCAAACTCAAACAGTTTTTCTCAACATCAAGTACACTTGCTTATCAAATCGTATCAAGTATCAAAAGCTTTGAGAAAACATCATAGGACTCATTCTTGACTCTCGAGCTCAATATCGATAAATATATTCAATACTCAAACTTCTCATGAAAAAAGCATAACTCATGACACTTATCTTAAATCGCTTAGAAATCATCAATACAAAATGACAATATACAACTCATGGCATAAATTCTCAATTTAAGAAACGTGATGGTAAAATAATCATAAATATCAAACTTATTCAACTCAAATCTCATAAATAATCAATAAAGAAATTTGGGTGTAAACCCACTTGCAAGGATCATAAAATTCTAATAGTAAAAATCAATTTTTTGGGCACAAGAATGAAAGGATATTCTTGTTCAAGCCCCACATACCTTGATTATGATTTTTGAGATGAAGGAACTTGATTGGAACTTCTTTCTCGCACTTTTGAACTAAATTTCTTGATGCCTTGAATTAGATATCTTAAATCTTGAACCACTTAAAGGTATTTATGGAAGGTTCTTGAATTTTCTTGGAGAAGATTGGATTTTTGGGTTAAGAGAAAACCCTAGCTTCTTGAATGTTCTTGGAAAGAAATTGGAGAGAAATGAATTTCTCTTCTCTACTTGGATATATATAGAGGGTAAGAGCGGATGGAAAAGACCAAAATATGCTTGAGCAAATTCTAAAACTGGAGCCCGATTTTTGGCCCTAGCGCGACGCGCCAGGATCGCGGTCCTTCACTGGCTCCGCGATGCGCTAAAGTGCTAGGTGGCACACTGTCTTACTAAAATGACTCTTAACTCTTCACTTGAGTGTTGAATTTGGGCAAATTTGGTATTGATAGAAAGCTTATTCAATGCTCTATAGGACAAAAAATTGAAATTAGGAATATTATACACGGTTCAATTATCATTCACTTTGGAAGTTATTTCCATATACTCAAAAGACGAATTTAGACTTAAGGAACGATCGGGGTATTACAATATCTCCCCCTTGGAAATATTTGTCCTCGAATATTGCTAGTTTGGCCAAGAATACAGAGAAAACTGAAGATACACAGCTGAAACAACTTGCTAATCTGAATCTATATCTTTTTAAACTTTAGAGTACTTCATTGAATGTATAAACTCGTGATGAGAATATCTATACCGCTGGATCCGAGACTGGAAAAGAATAGAATTGAGGACAACTATAATTCTCAACTAAGTCTGAGTTGATTTGCCTTCTGCTTATAATAAAGAGCGGGCTCATACTGAGAGTTTAGGATTCACTTGATGTGATCAAGGTGCAATCTTACTCATAGCCTGCGAAGTGATAATTTATGCAGGCATAAGTCATGAGAAACAAGGCTAAGATTATACAATGGGTACTACATTGTCTGAGCTAGAATACTTGGAAAATAAGGATCATTCAATGAATGCTTACAGACTGAATCATAATTAGATATCCGAATCTGAAGCTGATGACTGATACATATACTTGAATTGAATTCCCAGATCTAGGGTGCGAGCAACTACTTACCGGATTGACCGTATTTATGAAACTTCGAGTAGTAAGACCAGACTAGTTTGAAAGATGGATAACCATAGAAACCTATCTGCCAAATTTTAAAACTGGGTTGTTGACTATGCAAACTGAATCATACTAGATACTCATACTTAAGTGGAGGATTTCTTCAACACCCTTCAAAGGAATTCTAACGGTATGAAGGAGCAAGGAACTTTAGGCAAGATCTAAACAAGACATCTGAATCAGAGATCATAGAATTGCCATAATCCCATAGCTTGGAGCATAAACCTATAAATTATAAGTCGGGATAGAAGTACTAGGCCCCAAGCAATGGAACTCCTTACTCTCAAACTTAACCATACTTCTCAAACACTCTCTCGACTATACTATACCCTTCTGATACTATACTTGATCTATACGACTTATAATCCTCACATGGCACTGATACTTCCATCTACTCATATCTCCTCAAACCAAACCCTCTTATCGTCTTCATGCCTAACTTAGAACTACAAGATTCATCACATGACACTATTCTGGATCATGGGCTTCCAACATCTACATTTGTTTACAACTTCTCACTTGAAGAGTAATTCTCATTACCACTTCGACAACTCCAATCCACCTAGTACTAGCCATTTACTAACGTGCAATGCATTCATCTGCATATACACAAACACGACCTTCGAGCCCATCTTCATAACCACATATGCATTCCTAATCAAACACTTATATAGCCTCTTCTTCATATCCTACACACTTCTTATCAAGAACAACTCCCATGCACTCACCTTAAGCAAGCACACCCAACATATTCCTAACTAATCAAGTCCTACATAAACTCTTCACTTCAATATTCCTTTAGACTCATGGAATTACACAAAATGAACATACAACAATCTCTCCAATCATAACACATTAAACTTCGACTAACCATGACATCTATCAAAAACTTAGCCTCAATCTTACTTCACATTACCGCCTAGCCAAAGTAAGCATGCCACCCTCTATCGTTGATAAGGAAATATCTTCTCTCTCCCATCTAGACAACTATTCACCACCACTATCTTGATTAAGAAAAGATAACTAAAAGATTAGAGCATGGGGATTTGACACATGAATAGATACTATGAATAACTTGACACTCAACTGAGGCTTGAGGAATAGAGGATTTAACAGCATAAACTTATCAAAGAAATATAGGCCGAGGACATGCACGGTATAAATCTGAATTTTTTTTGTTGATCATTAGAAGCATTACTTGAGTACTTGAACTGAGCATACCACAAGGCTTGAGTACATGTGTCATGAGCTGCATGACCTAAATTTGGAACTCACAACTTATGGAATGTAATTCCAACTGCTGAAAGATCTGAAGCTCCGCATTTTGGGAACTAAGAGATGGTATGATTCTTTATGATATGCATGAGTTATGATCATGGAACTGAAACGTAAAGCATAAGATTATTGGGATAACTAAAAAATACCAAAATAAGAATGGGTAGAGCATCATTCTTTCTCACCGCTACCTTACAACTTACTAATACATCTCCTAAAATATGAAAGCATAACTTAGTTACTCATCCTATCATCTCCCCCTTAGACTTAAGCCATCACTCTGAGTAGGAAAGCCACTATATACACGCTAGTCTAAACTGAAATCATTTTACACTCGAGTCTGGGATATAATCAATACACAAGAACAATAGAATTTAATCTGAATGACTACACCTGAAAACACACAACCACTTCCTTACACCACTGTCTGAGTTACATCCTATCCCTTTATACCTCCAGTAGTCATCATATGATACTTGCACGCTCACTAACTTCGAATTTGCATGAGCATCCCCATATCCAGAGTATACACCATCTAACACTTCAACTCTTATTTCTATTAACTCAACTTCAGAATTTCAAATTTTAGATTCTAACGCTCAACTTGAATACTTCCCAACCTTTGTCGGACCATATTCTACTGTCATAGTCTACTAATATCACACTTGTAAACTTATATTTCTAAACAATGAGAATCAAAATCACATAAAAAGGCTCAACATTTTCAATCTAAACTTCTTAACTTAGCCATAAAGAATATTGTTCATTACCTGCCTAGTCTTTTCTCCACCTAGTAGCTCCATGGTGCCACTATCTACACCACATGCAATAATCCTCGAAAATAATTCAGCCCCATGGTACCTTGGGCAAACTTCCTTATCATAGATACAATCTCAACCTTGACTACAAATCAACCAAACCTTAAGCTCTTACATACACTGTTTAAGCATATTATGTCACTTCCCTATAACTGGGGCCATTAACCAAGAAATCATCACATCCACCTTCATAGCCACCAATCATTCAAGCTTAATGCCTAGCGCTCAACATAACTTACAACTCTACCTCACACATAAAATTTTTACATGGAAACTATAAAACAAAACATCAATAAACACTAGCCTACTTAAACCTCATAACAACAATAATTGGTCATAATCATATGGCTTATCTCATTTACAATCCATCAACATGTCCTTCTTTTACCCATCATTACTATCTATCCTTCATACACAGCTTAACTTAGTTCATAGCTCTCTAAGCCTTAACTTAACTTCCTCTTGCAATCTCAGAAGCACCTAAGTTAACACCACTCATCCACTAAGTATCTTCATTTATAACCTATACTTGTTTTTTGCAACACACACCGTCAACAACTCTCTTTATACTTCAAGCAAACTATTATTTACCTTAATAAGTAACTTCTTCTCTTTCTTCCATGAGCTGACGCACAAGGACATATCACTTCATCACTAACTCGATCACATGCAAAAAGGCTCGGCTATACATACTTTCAATAAATTATGCTTACCACCCTTCTTTTCACTACACATCTAAACTCAGTTCCAACTAGCACGAGAAAATAAGATAAATAATGAGTCACTAGTGAATCAAAATAGGCCTCACCCAGCTTCACTAGTCTTTGATTTTACATTTTGAAAAAGAATTTAAGGTGGATAAAAAACTAATTATGCTAGTGAATCGAAAAGGCCCCACACGGCTTTACTAGACTTTCAGTTTCAACAACATAATGATGATAAGATTATGAGAGGTAGAAAATTGACATACAATATTTGATGATTTAAGAATACATATATCACTTTGTCTTAACCGAATGACTCATAAGGGTGAGGACATAACATTAAGCTTGGGGGAACTTATAACACGCTGGAAGGCTCCACTCAAGTCGCTTTGTGAAACTTCTGAAACTCCTCACTAGTAAGTCTGAGAACATTATCAGAGGGAGAAAATTGGAAATCACTGATCATGTTACCTCAAGAACAGTACATAAATAAAGAAGTATACATTATTATTATAGATTCCAAGAAGGAATCTAGAAATGCAACTGACTTAGGCTTATTGCACGATTTATAAGCAAAGAATGATAAGGCACTAATAGGATACTTTCTAGCTCATTTAAAACTCCATAACTATCTGTGGAGACTGTTTAAGAAAGTACTATCTGTAAAGAGTTGAGCTTGACTGTCTCTAATACCTTGAAAATAAGGCGGATGCCCTGAATAGAGTAAGATGAGAATCCATATAAGTTTCTCAAAGAACCTTTCTATAGCACAATCTAAGACTTGAAAGAATAGAGACCTTTCCTAAATTCCTTGTAGCCTCTCGAAGAAAAGTACAGACATCTCCGTACAGTTCCTCAAGACTCTACTAGACACGACTTCACAAACACCCTAGGACACTTGAACTCTGTGCTCTGATACCAAGTTTATAAAGCCTAGAAATTGGGTCCTGAGATGTCACACAGTGCTTAGGGGCACAAGTGACCCCAAGCTAACCCTCTCGCTGGCATAACTCATAAGCGACTGAATAAAATGCTTAAATCTATATAAAATCAGCAAAAACATAGCACTTCTCTGAACTTGATCAATACAATTATGAACTTTACGAGATTACAACTCTACCTTTACAAAATAAAACTAAAACTGAATACATCAACTTCTACTGACTGTCTATAAAGCCTCTACTGGTGCTGACTTTAGATAGCCGGGTCATGACTCCCAACTATCCAAGCTCAATAAGACTAAAAGAAAAAATACAATATTTCCCGAACTGTAAAACTAACTCTAGCCCTTGAATCAAAAGGACTCATTTCCTACTAACTGGAAGCTACAAACTGAGTGAATATGGTATGTACGCTACCACTTGTACCTATACTATGAGATAATATAGCTCATAGACTTATATATATGGGTCAATACTTTGGGAATGTACTGAGTATGTGGGGGTGTATGCAACATTTTTAAATAATATCATAAGTGTAATAAAATCATGCATACTGAGAATAATGACTCTCTTCGCTTGAATTAAACTGTAATATAGTTTCTCATAAATCATCAGCAGTAACGCATGCTTCATAAATCTCATAAATCATTGGACTCAACTCAAACTCTTTGACTTATGACTTAGAGTGACTCAGTAACTCAAGAAAATTAGACTATTATAGACTTGGGAGTTTCTTATAATTGATATAAACCATGTGAGTTGCATGGAGTCCAATGTTTTGCCTTCCTAAGGAAGGAACCACACATTGGCGAGAGCGTTATACTCTTGCCAGGGAGTATAACCTCAACTCATCTCTGTGATCACAAACTCGGCACTTTGGCCCTCAAATCTCAAAGCTACGGTAGCACGTAGTTCTGGGAAAGTAGGATTACTGAACCCACACATCCCACTCTGTGCTAAATACTCCTTCAAGACTCAACTCAGAACGTGTTAGGAAATTCACCTTAATCAACTCAAGGGTCTATCATGAAGATCAAATCTTAAATATATCTCATCTGTAAATCATATACAACTTGTGGATTCCTAACTCGACTCAAACTCAAATAGTCTTTCTCAATATCAAGTACACTTGCTTATCAAATCGTATCAAGTATCAAAAGCTTTAAGAAAATGTCATAGGACTCATTCTTGACTCTCAAGCTCAATATTGATAAATATATTCAATACTCAAACTTCTCATGAAAAAGTATAACTCATGACACTTGTCTTAAATCGCTTAGAAATTATCAATACAGAATGACAATATACAACTCATGGAATAAATTCTCAATTTAAGAAACGTGATGGTAAAATAATCATAAATATCAAACTTATTCAACTCAATCTCATAAATCATCAATAAAGAAATTTGGGTGTAAATTCACATGCAAGGATCATAAAATTCCAATAGTAAAAATCAATTCTTTGGGCACAATAATGAAAGGATATTCTTGTTCAAGCCCCACATACCTTGATTATGATTTTTAAGATGAAGAAACTTGATTGGAACTTCTTTCTCGCACTTTTGAGCTAAATTTCTTGATGCCTTAACTTAGATATCTTAAATCTTGAACCACTTGAAGGTATTTATGAAAGGTTCTTGAATTTTCTTGGAGAAGATTGGATTTTTGGGTTGAGAGAAAACCTTAGCTTCTTGAATGTTCTTGGAAAGAAATTGAAGAGAAATGAATTTCTCTTCTCTACTTGGATAAATATATAGAGGGTAAGAATGGGTAGAAAAGACCAAAATTCCCTTAGGCAAATTATAGAATTGGAGCCCAATTTTGGCCTTGGCGCGACGCGCCAGGATCGCAGTCCTTCACTGAATTTGGACAATTGAGAAACTGCTCAGTGGTACAACGCGGTGAAATCGCGTTAGTGCACTGGAATTTGACAATCCTAATATTGAGTCTTGGAGCGACGCGTCATATCACGGAGGCTCGCTGAAAAATGATAATTGTCATTTTGGCTGGCTCCGCAACGCGCTAAAGTGCTAGGTGGCACACTGTCTCATTAAAATGACTCTAACTCTTTACCCAAGTCTCGGATTTAGGCGAATTTGGTATCTATGGAAAACTTATTCAATGCTCCTCAGGATAAAAAGTCAAAATTAGGGAAATTATACATGGTTCAATCATTATTCACTTTGGAAGTCATTTCTATATACTTAAAAGACGGATTTAGACTTAAGGAACGATCGGCGTATTACACATATGGTGGTCAATTACTTTGTAGCAAACCATGAAACTCTTTAAATCATCTCTTTTCATTTATATTAATAATAAACACCCTCTCTTTAGTTCATAACAAAAAACAAGTCTTAAATAATAATAAAGACATTTGTATCATGCTCCTCAATATGCAATTGAATAATTCATTACATATAAAATCAAGATGCTTCATAACAAAAGAGGGTGTATAAATATTCATGCTCTCAATTCAAATTTCAAAACATCAAATGCATACATATATATTCAAGTAACAATCAATTTCAAGGGGAAGGCCTCAAGACCAAAACTTTATCATTAATAAGGTTCACAATGCATAATTGTCTACGTAAATCAAAAACCTTTTGTAAATGCATGATTTTTCAACATTCAAACATTTTTAAAAATGATTTCACCATTATCATGTAGTTTTGGAAAACCCCACGTACCTTAGATGACTTAATTTGAAGGATAGAACCCGAATCACGGTTTGTTTCTTGGAAATCTTGACTTAAGAGGAAACCCTAATATTCTCTTATTCTTGAGAGTAGAGAAGATGTGAGATGTTTTTAAAACTGATAAAAGATGGATTATAATGTGTTTTCGATGATTTAAATCATGTATAAGAAATTTGGGGTGAGAAAAATACAAAAATACCCCTAAGGAAACCAACAAATCCTTGAATTTCTTCAATCGACGACCAAGGTTGATGGTCTGTTACTTAGGTGATGGCTCGTCACCTAAATTGTCACTTTCAGGCTGAATTCTCCCCTTACTGTCCTAGGCTGACGACTAGAGCTGATGGCTCATCACTTAGTTTATGGCCGTCAGCTTTAGTCACCACCTAAGTGATGGCTTATCAGCGTAGTCATCACTTAGTTCACAGACAGATACTTTGAAGTAAAATAAGCATAACTTTCTACTCTGATATCAAATTAAGGTAAAACTAGTTGCGTTAGAAAGAGGACTCAAAGATCTTTCTTTTGGTATATTGTAGGACACGTAACTCATTATATATAGGGAGTAATGGTCATTCAAAGTTGACCTAAGCTGAAGCATTCACTAAAACTTAATCGATAAAAGCGTTCTCAACTCATCTTTGAGTTAGAAGATATTTTTGACCTCAATTAATGTTCAAAGGTATTCCCGCACTATAGATTTTATCATCACACATTATCAATAAGGAATCATTGGATTCCGATCTATACACGTAGGAACGATGGTTTGAAAACTAGCCCAAAAAATACGGGGTATTATAGCTACAATACAATGAAAAATAATACATTATGAAATAATATGTAACAACCATCCAAATGAGTTCAATAGATGTTTGGTCATGTGATTTTTTGTTTGGTCACTTCGTGAAAGGCTTCAGGCTAAAATCATTTTCAAAAATATCAATAATATATTTAGATAAATTTTTAATCACAATAATACACATCTACTCATTTTTTGTTATATTTTTCTTCTCCTTCTCTCTCTCTATGCTTTCTTATTTCTTCCTTATCTTCCTCCTTTATTCTTCACTAATTTTAAGGTTTCAGTTGCACCTGGTTTAATTATATGGTATCATAGCCACAAGAAAGAAGCTCTGGCTATGTATGGTCGATTGGTTAGTAGTGTGAAGGTTGAAGATCAGGCTAATATCAGTCAATCTTACATCAAGTTTCTGTAATTTCTTGGAAAAATATTGATCAATTTTGCTTCTACTATTAAGTGTCTATTTTGTTGAAATGTAAAAATGGTGACTGTTGAAAGAGGTGTTGAAATAGTTGTACAGAATGGGGCTTAAAACTCTGCAATTGACTATAATCATCCTTTCTTTCTTAGCCCTGTAGATCAAAGTGGCATTTATATTATTTATTTTGGTTAATAGGTACTGAAAACTACTCTATTTAGTTTTGATTCATAAGAGTTGCTCTTCTAGAAAAAAATAAGTTGGGGTTAGTTGATGGAACATGTACAAAAGATATGTTTACTACAGAATCAAGAAACCAATAGGAAAGGATTAATGTAGTTGTATTGTTTTGAATTATGAGCTTTGTATCAAAGTCTTTACTTTGTGGTTTTATGTATGTTTTTGTCTTTGAAGTAGTATGGGATGATTTACATAAAAGATTCAACAAAATTAATGGTGCTAGGATATTTAATTTACATAAAAAATGCTACGTGTACACAAGAAAATGTATTTGTGTATACATACTTCTTAAAATTGAAGATCTCTGGGAAGAATTTGAGGCTTTGGTGCCTGCACCTAATTGTGATTGTGATAAGTCAGGAGAGTTACTGTTGTATCTATAAAAGTTAAAACTGTTTCAGTTCTTGATAGGGTTAAATGATCTATACATCCAAGCAAGAAGTCTGATCTTTCTTATGATTCCTCTACCTACAGTTAATCGGGTATATATCATGATCTTGAATGATGAAGCCACAAGTCTGTGGTCAGCTATGCAAGGATTATTGGTGCTAATCCTATAATGCTCTCAAAAGGATGTGACATTTCTATGTACTCAAGGAATGTAGGTGGAACTAGTCAATATCAAGGTTAAAAAAAATTATAATGTGTAGTGTGAATTTTGCAAAATGAAGGGTCATACCAAAGATAACTATTGGAAGATCATTGGATATCCACCAAATTTCAAGAGCAAAAAGAAGCCTAGAGTTGAAGAAGGTGCAACTTTTAATGCATTGTTAGATCAAGATACTATCTCAGAGCCGTGTTCTTATTTGCAGAGTATAGAAGTACAAACAAGTTCAGGTCTGCAGATGTCTCAGCTACGCCAAATGGGAATTGCAACCTTCAATAAAGAATAATTTGACTAGATTATTCAAATGATAAATCAGAATAAAAAAGCAACTAATGAACATAAATCAGCCAATGTAGTAGTTATTAGCAATGTGTTTTAGTTTTATCTAAAGTACATAAGTGGATAATTGATACAAGTTCAACATATCATATGATGTTTGATTTGAGTTTGCTTGACGAAAAGTTTATAACTAAGCCTGTGACGCTTAAAAAGTCTACCTATCAAATGTTGATACAACCTTAGTTAATCATATTGGGAGTTGTTGTTTGGCTGAAGAAAATATCATTACTGATGTGTACCATTTGCCCGATTTTTAATACAATCTATTTTCAGTACCTAAAATGACCAAAGAATTACAGTGCTTAGTAAATATTTTTTCTAATTTCTATGTCTTTCAGGATCTCTCTACTGGAAGGGTAAGGGCAATTGGTAGACTATAAGAAGGCTTGTATCTACTAGGTGATCAAGATAATAAAAATACAATCAAGGTGGTGACAAGTGGTAAGCATGTGGATCATGTACGAGCAAAGAAAGCAACAATCAAGCAAAAATAGATCTTTGACATAAAAGAATTGATCATGTTTATGATGATATACTATAAAAACTTGTGTCTGAAAAAACTCAAGTAATAAATGATAGTGTAAAATAATGTGCATTTTATCATGCTGCAAAACAACATAGATTACCTTTCAATTTTAGTAGTTTTAAGACTTCAAGTTGTTTTGATGTTGTTGACATGGACTTTTGGAGTCCTTATAAAGTTTTCACTATGAATAATAAAAGGGTTTTCTTAACAATTATGGATAATTTCTCAAGATTTAATTGGGTATATTTGTTGAAGTTTAAGCCTGAAGTGTGTGTATTAATTCAACAGTTGATTGCTTATGTTAGAACTTAGTTTGACAAAATTATTAAGGTGATAGAGTCTAATAATGAAACCAAATTTGTTAATTTAGTATGTAGTTTGTTATTTAAGGCTTCAGGCATTGTGCATCAAACTAGTTGTGCTTACACACCTTGGCAAAATGGTGTAGCTGAGAGGAAGCACCAGTACACCCTTGAAGTAACAAGAACACTAAGGTTTTATGCAAGAATTCCTATATATTTATGGGGTTATTGTGTCTTATATTTTGTGTACATTATCAATAGGCTTCCAAGTTCAGTTCTAGAGTATCAAACACCTTATACAAGGTTGCATGGAAGAAAGTCAAATTATAATCATCTCAGTTTAGTTGGACGTCTGTGCTATGCCAAGGTGCTACATGAGCAGGATAAACTGCAGAGTAGAGCTAAGTTCACAACTCTTCTGGGATATTCTGAAGTTAAAAAAGAGTATGTATTATTTGATTTGATTAATAAGGTGGTGTTTGTTAGTAAATATATTTCATTTAGAGAAGAGGTTTTCCCATTCAAATAACAGAATAGTCAGGATGATTACTCTCATCATGTGTTTTTTTTGGAGTCTTCACAAACTATTCACAAGAGTACATGCAGCCTAAATGTGTCTCTCATACCTCACCATAGCCTGAGGAAGATATACCTCAAGCTTTAGTTCAAGAAAAACCTCAAGGAGTTAATGTTGGGGTAGTAACATCTGCTCTAAGGGTGGTGTAGGATCAAAGAAAATCAACTAGGGGAAGGAAAGAACCAGTATAGATGTCTGATTTTGTATCTCTTAATATTTACAAAGAGGTTGTTTATCCCATCTCAAATCACATCTCTTATAATGGCTTGTCTAACATATATAAGGCTTTTGTTGTTTCCTCCTTATCTGAAACTGAGCCTACTACATATTAGAAAGCTTGTGAAGATCCTAGATAGACAGTTGCCATGTAAAGTGGGATTAAAACTCTTACATCAAACTACGCGTGGGATATTGTTACATTGCCTAAATAAAAAACCTATAAGATGTAGGTGGATATACAAGATAAATTACAAAGACACAAGTGATGTTGAAAGGTTTTAAGCCTAGGTTGGTTGTTAAAGGCTATAATTAAAGAGAGGGCATAGATTATAAAGAAGTTTTCCACCTGTTGTTAAAATGAAGACGATGAGAGCAATGTTAGCCACTACAGCAAGAAAAAATGGTTTGTGCATCAGATGGATATGTATAATATCTTTATGAATGGTGATCTTACTGATGAAATGTACATTAGATTGCCAGAAGGTTTTGCAATTCAGAGGGAAAATGTGGTATGCAGACTTGTCAAATCCTTGTACGGATTGAAACGAGCTCCTAAACAGTGAAATTCAAAACTATTAGATGTCATATTAAAGTTTTGGTTTGTTCAAAGCAAATATGATCTATCCTTGTGTGTAAAAAGAACATATAAGGGAATTGTACAAATACATGTGTATGGTGATAACATATTGATTGCTGGTGATATCCTAAAATTGATAGAAAAGATAAAAGCAATTCTGCAATAGGCCTTCAAAATGAAAGATCTTGGAGAATAGAGATACTTTCTTGGCATTGGGTTTGCTAGGTTTGAAAAGAAAATTCTACTGCATCAGAGAAAGTATGACCTAGAGTTACTATCTGATAATGGAATTAGAGCAGTCAAGCCTGCATAACACCTATTATTACAATGTGAAACTAACTACTAGGGATTTTGATGATCATATTAATAGGTAGAGTCAAAGAATGGTCCTCCAGCTAATCAAAAAGCTTATCAAAAGTTGATTGAAAATTGCTTTACTTAACAACAACTAGGCCAACATCTCTTTTAGTGTTCAAACATTGAGTCAGTTTCTCCAAATCCCAAGAAGTCTCATATGGAAGCAATTGTAAGGGTGGTAAGGTACATTAAGAATAAACCAAGGTAAAGGATGCTTCTGTATCATAATGTTCATAGTCATGTAAGTGGCTATTGTGATGTTGACTGGACATCATGCCCTCAAACTACAAAATTTATCCCTGGGTATCTTATGAAGATTGGTGATTCCGTGATGTCTTGGAAATCCACAAAGCAAACTATTGTGTCTAGAAGCTCAACTGAAGCAGAAGCAGAAGCTTGACGGATGTAACAGCTGAACTAGTGTAGATCCTAGGTTTGACGAAGGAGATTGGTCTTGATCCAACTGAAATATTTAGTGACAACCAGTCAACTTATAGATAATTCCTAACCCAGTCTATCATGAGAGAACTATGCACATAGACATTGATTGCTACTTCATTAGAGAGAAGATTCTACAAGGGGTGGTCTTAACAAACTACATATTAACACAACAACAGTCTGTAGACCTATTCACAAAGGGGCTCAATAGAGTGCAACATGCTTACCTCCAAACTTGGAATGTGTGACATATCCACCCCTTTCTAGCTTGAGGGGAGTGTTAAGAGAAAAAAAAATTAATAAGCTTGAAGAGAAGTTAGTTACTTTCAGTTAGTTAATTATAACTAATTAGTAGCTTGGTGAGTATTATAGGTAGTTGTGAACTACATTTGCAGATGATCTATAAATACCTACCTCATATATCATTTGTTATTCATTCAGTTTAATAAAACACATCTACTCATTTTCTATTATATTTTTCTTCTCCTTCTCTCTCTCTTCTCTTCTTTCTTCCTTCTCTTCCTTCTTTCTTCTCTTCCTGATTTAATTGCAGGAAAGAAAAAGATATAGAAATTGACCGAACAAAAAAGAATGTACAAAGAAAAGAATTGTTAAAAGGTCACTGTCATAATGTAATGCAAGTAGTGGCAAAAGTAACTAAAAGAATTATAATAGTCACTGAAAATTTGTAATGTTGCCATGACTTTATTTTTGAGTTGTTCTGAACTGATGGGAGAAATAATAGGAGAATATAAGGGAGAAAGTAATTAAGAAGTGACGTTTGAATTTTTATAAATACATAAAACACATGAAAATATGGGAAAAAAAAAGTAAAATAATGGCCAAAAATTGAGAAAAGAGATAAATGACAATCCTGCTCGAGAGCGCCATGCAAGCAGGCCTAAGTTTCTCCCTTTTTTTTTTATTATTATATACTAGAGAACATGATCGTGCTTCGCGCAATTATGAGATCTACAATTTTACAAAATATTAACCAAAAGCTTTATTATAACAAATAATCTTCTCTGCTAAAGTTAAACTAAATTGTTATTCACATATAATGACATTTAATTATCAATTACTGAAAAAAAAGTTTTAACAATCTCAAACATATGAGTGGACTATATAGCCTTTAAAATTTGAATTTAGAGTAGTTAATTGAAATACCAGTCAATCTAATCAGTATATCAAAGTGCGTCGAAGGATTTTTATGAACGGAATTTACAAAGAAGTTGATAATCGCCATTAGCTTCGTCTTGTAAATTTCTGCTATACTATATTGCCTTTACCACCTTCATTTCTCTTGATTTTTGGTGTTGTTGCTTTCCGTTCATTAAAAGTAAATTAAGAAAATATAAGATTTTACTATAGAAAATTAAACTACTAGAGTTTTGTTTTTGTGCATCAATCTTATTTCGAATCTTTCAAGTTTTTTTTTGTTGGTATAAATAATGGAGTATAGTAAAGTTTAACATCGTATAGAACTACAAAATCAATCAATTAAGCTCCTAACTCCATTTTCATAAATTACGATTAAATAATATAGTTTACTTTAATTGGTCAATATATGATATAGTTCAACTAATAATACTCCATTTTTCTTTCTTTGGTCATTTTATTATCTTTACATAGAAAGACTTATGATGTGAATTATACTTTTCAACCTTTTATGAAGAAGCTACATACTTTATCTTCCTACTCTAACATATATATGACGGGGATATGAAATTTATCTCCCCAATATATGAAGTTTAAACCTTGAATCAATATTAATCATAAAAATGCAAAAAAAAATAAAAAATCATGTATTTATTTAAAACTCATACCCAAAAGAAAAACATCAATACCAACTGATTTTACTATGGTACATATGTTAGCAAAAAAACAAATGGAAAATTAAGAAAAAAATTGAGAGTAATCTTTAGTTTAATGTACATGAAGTCAATCTTGAATTGACGGGTCACAATCTCTCTCTATATAGAAAGGAAGGGTATGAGATTGGTGATGTGACATGCTTCTAAAGTCACCATTCTTATTTATCTTTTGTGTGAATTTTTTGATTTTTTCTTTCATTTTAATTATTTTACTGAGCAATAATTAATTATAATATCCACAATAGGTGCATAGGAGATTGCCCTCACTATTTGCATGTTTGATGGAGGAGTTTGATGTACCACCTTGACTGTATTATCCTAATACTCCCTGCTACTGTACCCTTGGTTGGTGAGGGCAGTTAGAGCTTGTGAAGATGTAGTCCACTTGCGAGCTTTCTGAAGCTCAGTCTTTACTCGAATCAGTTTCCTCTCAAGTTTTGAGTTTCTTTCAAGTGAAGCAGTCATATTAGACTTAGCCTCAACCAACTCTTCTTCTAGGTCAAACTATAACCTGTTTCCGTCACCCTTTCCTTTTGAATCATGCTTATAAATTTCACTAAGCTTCTCATTCAAAAGATTATTTTCAAAACAAAGAGTCTTACAAGTTGCTTGATATTCAGCCACTTGCACACTCAGTTCAACCATTTCTTTCTCACACTTGGCAAGATTTTTCTTTCAGCTTTGCTCTTTTATTGGTGAGTTCAGTCACCTGGATAATTAACTCAACTACTTCTTCCTCACATTTTTCCAAGACTTTCTTCAGGTTTTTCTTGTCTTTAGTAAGCTCATTAACAGAATCAGTCAGCACAGAGGCAAGAGATCTCAGCTTACTAAGGGAGTAATCCTTTAGATTTTCTTTAATGTCCAGGAAAGTCACTGATTCATCTTCATCATCATTAGTATTTGCCATCAGAGTAAAAAGTGAATAAAAAGCTTGTGCCTCATCTTCCATCACTATTATAGAAACATCTTCTCCTTGCTATGAGTTATCTGTGTCGCTTGATGAGTCACCCCAACAGGTTGCCAACACTTGATTAACAACCTTGCCAGCTTCAGTTTTCTTTCTATAATTCACAGGGATTTAGTTTTTGCCTTTTTCCTTACCAACAACTTTCTTAGCATATTTCTTGTATTCTACCTTATACATCGGGCAATCATTACCATAATGACCCAGTTTGCCACATTTGTGACAGGTGTCACGTACCTTTCCTTCCTTAAAGTGCTTGTTGAACTCTTCTCTTCTTGGTAGAGCCCCTGATTTTCTTAAAGCTTTGAAAACTCCTTTTACAATAAGAGTTGTCTCCCCATCTTCAGCATTGCGAGTTTCCTTAGTGGCCTTTAGAACCAGGTGCTTCTCCACCTTAGGCTCAACCTTTGACTTCCGAAGCTTCTTCAATATCTCATAAGTTTTGAGATTGCCAATGAGTTCATCCATGGTCATTGTCTTTAAATTTTTAGATTCAGTGATTGCATTAACCTTGATCTCCCACTGCTTAGGAAGGATACTCAAAACTTTTCAAACCTGTTTGGTGGTTCTGATATTCTTTTCCAAACAGTGAAGCTCATTTGTTATTGTTGTGACCTGGTGTGTATTTTCTGAATGGACTTTTTTTTTTCATGATGAAAGTCTCATATTGGTTTGTCAGCATATCCAACTTTGACTCCTTCACTTGACTAGTTCCCTCATGGGCTGTATAAAGATAATCCAGCTATGTTTAGCAGTTTCGCAGGCAGAGATCCTGCTGTAATCATCAGGGTCAATATCACATACAAGAAACTTCTTGGGCTTGTAATTTTTCTCAATCTAGTCTACATCATCAAATTCCCTCTTGGTCTTGGGAACTTGTGAGGTCACATTACCAGTCTTCACTGCTCTAGTGGAAACAAAAGGGTCATCCTCAGTGATATCCCATAATTTTGAGTCTTCAACTATAATAACGTCATCCATTCTTGTCTTTCACCACCTATAATATTCACTATTGAAACTAGGTGGTCTAGTGGTTGATTGTCCTTTTTTAAGATTGGGTGGAGTAGCCATTCTCAAGATCCTTCTAAGGTGTTAGCCTTTTTAGGAAGACCTTGCTCTGATACTAATTGAAGAGTTGTAGTGGGTTACTCCTTAACTTGAGACCAGTTCCCAGACAAACTCAAATGAAAGAACTAGGAGAAAACTTAATAATCAAATACATGTAGAAAGTAAATAGCAAACACAGAAATTTTACGTAGAAGCTCCTTGCTCAAGGGAGAAAAATCACGACCTGCCTCCAGAATTTCTAAGCTCCACTATATTCAAGCAACTTGAATACAAACTCCAAACTTCAAGGATTAAACTCATAATCCTTTCCTCCTAGTAATAACTCTATTACAAGGAAGATGCACTCTATTGCACCCACACACCAGCTAACTCTAATTAGAATAACAAGCTAACTCTAGCTTAAGAATCACCTAATTCTAGATGATTACAAATAAAAAGGTTTACACAACAAAACCTACTAATAATCAAGCAAACATAAGTAGGGAACATTTAAGATCTCCATATAAAGACTTAAATACAACAAGAAAAGAAAATACAACTTGATCAGCTATTAGTTCCCTGTTGCAAAGTGATTCTATGATCTACGACCTTCGAGAAAGATATTTTTTATAATTATATGGAAGCTTTTGTTTTCTTTTTAGAGAAGATGAGCAATATATGTATGACACAAGAAAATCTAGGAGAAATCCCATTAGTTGAGCCAAAAAGGTGGCAGCAGATTTTCACGAACTTTTTATACTTTCATTCAGCTGTAGAGTTGAATGTGATAGTGACAGGTAAGCCCAACCTATTTCCTAAGTAGTAACAACTTTTTCATCACACAATCTCTAGGAAATAGGTCCCACCATGTAATTTGTCAATTATCAAAACTAAGGACTCAACAAATTCAATTAGACAAAATTAATGACCATAAAAGGTAAGTAATTATACATTACATTACATGAGTATATAGGAAGTACTTAGTTGTTAATAAATGTATTTAGTATTCTTTAATTATCTTTTCTTTCTTGTCATTTCTTCCAAACATACCCTTATATTTGGCCTTCGTTCTGACACTATAGTTTTATGTTCTTTAACTGTCCTTTTAAAAGTTATTATTGGTTAGTAAAGATTAGTATGTATGGTATATGTATATTATATGAATGTACAATTAGCTAAGTATTGCTATAAAAAGATGAAAAATTTGTAAAAACTAATAAAGCATAAAATTATACTCGAAATGAATTAAGAGATTATTAAGAAATTATTTCAGAATTGTAAAAGAACCGCTTTATAGAGATTATTAAGAAATTATTTCAGAATTGTAAAAGAACCACGTGAAGCGCCGATATTTTCACTAGTGTATTATAGATTTGATCAATTATTTTTGAAACCTTGTATTGCCTATATTTATAGGAGAGTAATGTGAAAAATCAAATGATATTACAAACATGACTATTAAAAATTTAGGAGTTATGATCGTGAGAAGTCACGGAAATAAAGTTCATTAAGATTTTGTATTAAAGAATCAAAATAAATGAAAGAGTGGTAATTGATACATTCATTTTCGTACAACAATAAGAAATTAAATAATTATAAAAATGCCTAAAAATAATAAAAAAGATAAATTCAATTCTTGAGCTCGTGCCACGTCACCATGTTTACATTCTACTTTATTATAATAGATACCCGTGCCCGTGCCATTTTGGCAACACTAATATGCAAAAGAAATCCAACTTTGGGGAAGATTATTTCCTACTTGTTTCAATTGTTTAGCATAAGAGTAAAAGAAAAAAAATTGTAGTACAATGAACCGATGTTAACATAATCTAAACATTCAGTGTGGAACAAAATTGAGCTTGTTAGACTGGTCCAATCAATACAAAAGTGATTGTATAAGTGGGTAAAAATCTATCTAGATTGTTGCAACTACAGTTGGCGGCACGTCTTTCGTTTGGACATTCCCTGAATAAAAGAAAACCAAGACAAAGTTACATAGCAGTTACAAGTTGCAACTATAATACATTAACTTTGTAAACCCAAATGTTTAGATGGCCTAAATTTTAAGGTAAGAGTGGTTATCCTGGAAAAGTACATGATGCACGTCTCATTTGGAATTCAAATATATAAGTTGAGTAGACATACAACGATTTAGAAATATTTATTGCACCATAAAATTACCGAAATATTCTTGGTAGTCATTTAATAAGGAACAAAAAGATATTTATAAAAATTACTACCATGTATAATTCAATTACAAAGGTCTAAATAAAAAAATTATTAAAATAATACATGAGGACAAAACTAATAAATATAAAAAAAAAAAGCAATATGCATGTGTAACCATTTTATTGCACCATAAAAATAAGGACAAAACTAATAAGGCAAAATGGTTTGATGGACCCTTGTACTATGTTCGTTTTGTAATGTGGACATTTCTACTTACATGTTTGTCATTTGGACCCTTGAACCCACTAAAACGCAACATTTTAAATTCTTTGATCGTTGACTAGTCCTATGTGGCATTAAAATAGCTGACTAGGACGAGGCGCGTGCCTAGGGTGCGAGTGAGTGTCATTTTTCAATCAATTTTATATTAAAATAATAAAAAAAATTAAAAAAAAAAAGTCCCCCAACTTCTTAAATTTAAATACATTTTTAAAAATAAAAAAATAATAATTTTTAAAATAAAAAAAGCCCCCCCCCCCCTCCAAAACCCCCCCCCCCCCCCCCCATCTAACACCATCATTAATGCACCCCACCCCACCATTCTCATACACCAAAACACAACCGCACACAACATATTCACTCAATGCACACCCACACAAAACCTCTATTTTGTTTATAGATTAGCAACTACACAGTAATAATTTTTCACCCGTCATCATCAATATACGACACACTCACCATCTTCTTTTGATTTCATTGATCACTCACACACAGCAACTCATACACACAGACGCACCCCTCACTGAAAAAGACACATACACACAAGGAGAGAGAGATTGAGGGAGAAATTGAGAGTAAGTAAACAATGAAGAAAAGGGAAAGAATGGGAGAGATTGAGAGAAAAGTGGAGAGAGTGTGATCAAATTTCGACAAGGTGCGAAGATAACCCATTAAAATCGATGACCAAGTTCTTCGCAGAAATCGACCATATCCACCGTAAAACTACTCAGAACTTGCCATCGTAGGAAACCCCCGTCACCAACAATCGAAATCACTCGCGAAATACCATCACCGGTGAGCTACGAGTGAGCTGCCAACATAATCTATTTCATTTGAGTTGTCCAGTTGGTTTGAGAATTTGTCCCAATTCCATTTTGGTTATCAAATCGACTGTTCGACATTTGGGTATGAGTTTGGAGAAATCGAGTTGAGATCGAGTATGTCCGTTTGTAAGGAAAAAAAGAAATGGAGAAAGAAAAACAGCAAAAAAAAAGAAATGGGGGAAGAGAATGGAGAAAGATGAACAACAAAAATAAAGAAATAGGGGAAGAGAGAGGAAGAAGAGGGTTTTTTTTTTTTAAATTTTAATATTTAATTTTTTTTATATATAAAAATAACGTGAAAGATGACATGACAGCTGACGTTGGGCGAGTGTGTAACACTCACCGAAAAAATATTTAAAA
Source organism: Capsicum annuum (assembly GCF_002878395.1). Lineage (NCBI taxonomy): Eukaryota > Viridiplantae > Streptophyta > Magnoliopsida > Solanales > Solanaceae > Capsicum > Capsicum annuum. Next base: position 147,372,709 of record NC_061117.1, on the reverse strand, counting down.
TGTTATTTTTTAGTGGGTCAAGGGTCCAAATGACAAACATGTAAGTAAGAGTATCCACATTACAAAACGGACATAGTACAAGGATCCACTGAATCATTTTGCCAACTAATAAATATAAGGAAAAATTAATATGCATGTATAACCATTTTATTGCATCATAAAATTACCGAAATACCCTTGGGATATAAAAAATAAGTAATTTAATAAGGAATAAAAAGATATTTATAAAAAATTACTACCATGTATAATTCAATTACAAAGGTCTAAATAAAAATATTATTAAAATAATACATGAGGACAAAACTAATAAATATAAAAAAAAATAATATGCATGTGTAACCATTTTATTGCACCATAAAATATAAGAAAAAAGCAATATGCATGTGTAATCATTTTATTGCAGCATAAAATTACCGAAATACCCTTGGTACTCATTTAATAAGGAACAAAAATATATTTATAAAAAATTATTATTAATAATTCAATTATAAAGGTCTAAATAAAAATATTATTAAAATAATACACGAGGACAAAACTAATAAATATAAGAAAAAAGCAATATGCATGTGTAACCATTTTATTGCACCATAAAAATGAGGACGAAACTAATAAATATAAGGAATAAATATTCATGTGTAACAGTTAGTGGAGGTTGGGGTGACTAAAATTATCGAAATACCCTTGGTAGTTAACCCAATCTTCAATTCAATTAAAAAGGTCTAAATAAAAATATTATTAAAATAATATATGAGGACAAAACTAATAAATATAAGAAAAAGACAATATGCATGTGTAACTATTTTATTGCACCATAAAAATGAGGACAAAACCAATAAATATAAGAAAAAACAATATGCATGTGTAACCATTTTATTGTACCATAAAATTATCAAAATACCTTTGGTAGTCATTTAATAAGAAACAAAAAGATATTTATAAAAAATTACTACCTGTATAATTCAATTACAAAGGTCTAAATAAAAATATTATTAAAATAATACATGAGGATAAAACTAATAAATATAAGAAAAAAACAATATGAATGTATAACCATTTTATTGCACTATAAAAATGAGGACAAAACTAATAAATGTAAGGAAAAAAATATGCATGTGTAACCATTAGTGAAGGTTGGAGTGACTAAAATTACCGAAAAACCCTTGGTAGTCACCCCAACCTTCACTTTTATATAGTATATAGTATACAAGATAATGAAGGGCCCGTTTTATGGACCCAATATTATAGTTTCAAATCTATTTATCGATATTTAATTAGTTTATTAAAAATTTAAATTAACATTTTAAAATAAATACGATATAAAATGATAATAGAGATAACACTTTAAAAAGGCTATTTTTTATTTTATTAAATCAAATAATAGCTTACAACTTATTTAAATTGCTCTAATTAAAATTAAATATAATATGTTTCAATGCTTATTTTAACATTAGATCAAACACATTTTCTTGAATTAAATAACTAATTTTAATGTTTTTATTTTCAATTTTATTGAAAAATTATACGAGATTATAAATTAAAATTATAAGTTCAGTATATTAACCATTTTTTTTATAAAATCTTACGAGAAATATTTTCTAAAAATATGATCTATTTACCTAATATAATATATAAATAAAAGTAAATAGCGTATTTATATGAAGAAGATAAGAGATTGTGCGTATTTATATGAAGAAGATAAGAGATTGTTCTTATCCATATAAATATATCATACATTCATTTTCATAATTAAATAATAATAAAATACTTAAGATATGGTATTAATGGTTGAAAATTATCTATAAAAAAATGAAGCACAAATCAAATTAATATAATATTGGTGGATTTAAATTTTTTGTTAAAGGGATTAAAAAAAATATGTTACTTAATGCTTGTTTAAAGTTATTTTACATGCAGGTTAACTTATCTATTATATTGTACTCTCGTCATTCTTTTTTATTTGCTCTCTTTGGGTTAGATATACACCTTAATCTCTTACTCCAATAACATTAAAAGTAATTTCACCAATATATCCCTAATTTATCTGTATACCTCGTTTCAAATCAATAATGATTACATTTATTGAACAAAGACGTAATAGAGAGATTTTGTTCAAACTATTTTTAAAAAATTAAAGGAACAAATATTTAGAAATATAAGTACAACCCAAATGGAACAAATAAAAATGAATGAATGTGGAGTATTATATAACTTATTTTTAAGATTACTAATCTAAATTTTTATGAAAGTTTACATATAAATATATTTATGTAATATAGTAAAACTTCTTTACACTGACTATTTAATGTACTTCAATCTTTTTTTAAAAAAATTACCTTCTAAATATTTGTTTTGCAAGTTGACATGCACATCATTTGTGATTACACCTACAATTCATAAGTGAATACAAAAATTGTGCATTCAAAAGTCTTATATGAAGATTACATATGTAATTCTTTTTCATTTCTAGTAAAATATTGATAGACTAATTTAATGATACTTTTTATAAAATTATTTGATAATGAACAAAAAAATATCTTTAAATATGTTAACAACTTTAAATTTTAACCCACCTAATCATGCGAGATAGTATTTTTTGGGCAAAAAATTAAAATATTAAAAGCTTGGAATATTAAAAATTTTGACGGAGTCAGAATTTTCACTTAGAAAGTTTAAAATATAAGAAAATAAATATATGAAGCAAAAAATTCAAAATTTACCACATAAAAATAAAAAATAATTTTAGTTCTATATAAAAAATCTAATATTTCATGAAATGAGATTCAGATTATAAATTTAAATTTATTTAAAATAGTACTTCATAAATAATGTGGTTGAATAAGTTGGAACTTGTAAGTAAAAATGTTGTTAGCCACATAATTAATCCACTTATAAAATATAGACACATAAGCTAGAAAAAATAGCTAATGGAGTTCTTTATTGATATGACTAATGATTAATGATTGTACCCTTTATATGTGAAATGGTAAATATAACCTTGGTCGTCCTTCAACTCACTCTTCTATATAATAATAATAATAATAATAATAATAATAATAATAATAATAATAATAACTAGATTATAAAGGCCCATTTTACGGGCCCAATATTACTGTTTTAAATATATTTATTGATATTTAATTAGTTTATTAAAAAATTAAATTAATATTTTTAAATAAAATTCTAGAAAATGATAATAAAGATCACACTTTAAGAAAACTATAAATTTTTATTTTTATAAAATCAAATAATAGCTTACAACTTATTTAAATTGCACTAATTAAAATAAAAAATATGCTTCAATGCTTATTTTAACATCAGGTCAAACACATTTTTTTGAATTAAATAACTAATTTTAATGTTTTTATTTTTTAATTTTATTTGAAAATCATACAATAGGATAAATTAAAATTATAAGTGTTAATATATTAACATTTTTTATAAAATCTTATGAGCAATATTTTATTAAAATATGATCTTTTTACCTAATATATTATATAAATAAAATTAAATATCATATTTATATTAAGGAGATAAGAGATTATTCTTACCCATATAAGTATATCATACATTCATTTTAATAATAAAATAATACAAAATAACTAAAGATACATTATTGATAGTTGAAAATTATCTATAAAAAATAGAGTAAAATTAAATGAATATTGGTGGAGTTAATTTTTTTTTTAATAAAGGGATTAAAAAATATATATTATTTACTGTAAGTTTAAAGTTATTTAACATGCAGGTTAATTTATCTATTATATCGTACTTTCTTCGTTCCTTTTTATTTGCTCTATTTTGGTTGGATACGCACCTTAATCTCTTACTCCTATAAAATTAGAAGTAATCTCACTAATATACTCCTAATTAAATTTTATACCTCTTTTCAAGTCAATAATGACTACATTTGTTGAACAAGGGCATAATAGGAACATTTTGTTCAAACTATTCTTGAAAGATTAAAGTAGCAAATACTTAGGAATATAAGCTCAACCCAAATGAAGAAAATAAAAAGAAATGAATGGAGTATTACATAGCTTATTTTTAATATTACAAATGTCAATTTTTATGAAAGTTTGCATATAATTATATTTATATAATATAGTAAAAGCTCTTTAGTCTGACCATTTAATGTACTTCAATTTTTTTAAGAAAAAAGTTCTTTTAAATATCTGTTTTGCGAGTTTACATGCACATCAATTGTGATTACACCTACAATTCATAAGTAAATATAAAAATTGTGTGTTCAAAGCCTTATATGAATATTACATGTGTAATTCTTTTTCATTTCTAGTAAAACATTAATAGACTTATTTAATGATCTTTTTTGTAAACTTATTTGATAATGAATAAAAAAAATCTTTAAATAGGTTAACAACTTTAAATTTTAACCTACCAAGTTCATGCATGATAGTATTTTTTGAGAAAAAAAATTAAAATATTAAAAGCTTGGAGTGTTAAAAATTTTGGGGCGTTACCGGGAGGCTTTGGTGATGTGCATGGTGGTTTTGGTTTTGGGGAAAGAAATAAAGAGGGGGCAACTCTATTGGATTTTGCGAGGTCCTTTGGGATAGTAGTGGTGAACTCGGGCTTCCCGAAGAAGGACGATCACCTGATCACCTTCCGAAGCGCGATATCCAAGACCTAGATTGACTTTTTGTTGCTTAGGAAAGGGGATGGGGTGTTGTGTAAGGACTGTAAGGTCATCCCGAGTGAGAATCTTTCGACCCAGCATAGGCTCTTGGTTATGGATTTGGGTATAAGGAAGGATAGGAAGAGAAGGGGTGAGGAGTGTAGACCTAGAATTAAGTGGGGCGGCTTGACGACAGTGAATGCGTGGGAAATAAGGGAGAATTTGGCGGGAATGGGGGTGTGGGAGTGTAGGGGGACGTGGATAGTATG
>NC_061117.1:147363452-147364807 GCF_002878395.1 Capsicum annuum | reverse complement strand
GGGGGACGTGGATAGTATGTGGGATAGGGTGGCTAGGTGCATCAGGGAGAATACTAGTGAGGTGTTGGGTGTTTCTAGGGGCCGGGCCGGGCATCATCGGGGGGATTGGTGGTGGAATGAAGAGGTTAAGAAGAAAGTGGAGACCAAGAAAGGGGCGTATGCTAAGTTGGTTGAGAGTAAGGACGAAGAAGAGAAGCGGGTAAACAAGAAAGAGTACAAGTTAGCTAGGAAAGAGGCTAAGTTAGCAGTTACGGCGGCTAAGACGGCAGATTTTGAGAGCTTGCATGCGGGGTTACAGGAGAAAAAAGGGAAAAAACAGTTGTTTAGACTCGCTAAGGCTAGGGAGAGGAAGGGTCGTGACCTCGACCAAGTGAAGTGCATTAAGGGGGAGGACGGTATAGTGTTGGTAGAGGATGGCCACATTAAGAATAGATGGCAGTCGTAGTATTTTCATAGGCTCTTGAATGACGAAGAGGATAGAGCTATTGTGCTAGGGGAGCTAGAGCACTCAGAGGAGTGTCGGGATTTTAGTTATTGTAGATGTTTTAAGGTAGTGGAGGTTAGAGAGGCTGTTCGCAGGATGCGAAGAGGTAGGGCGACGGGGCCTGATGAGATACCGGTGGATTTTTAGAAGTTTTATAGCAAGGCTGGTTTAAAGTGGTTGACTGGATTGTTTAACAAAAATTTCAAGACGACGAAAATGTCCGAGGCTTGGAGGTGGAGTACTATGATCCCTTTTTATAAGAACAAGGGTGACATTCAGAGTTGCAATAACTATAGGTGTATTAAGTTATTGAGTCACTCTATGAAGATTTGGGAGAGAGTGGTCAAGGTGAGGCTGAGACGGATAGTGTCTATTTCGGAGAACCAGTTTGGATTTATGCCTGGCCGCTCGACGAAGGAGGCAATTAACCTGGTACGGAGGCTGGTGGAATAGTATAGGGAAGGGAAGAAGGATCTGCAGATGGTGTTTATCGACTTGGAGAAGGCATACGACAAAGTTCCCAGGGAGGTGCTTTAGAGATGCTTGGAGGTGAGTGGAGTCCCGGTGGCATATATTAGAGAAATTAAGGACACGTATGATGGAGCTAAAACTCAGGTGAGGACAGCGGGAGGAGACTCAGAGCATTTCACTGTCTTGACAGGATTGCATCAGGGATCTACTCTTAGTCCCTTTTTGTTTGCTTTGGTGATGGATGTGTTGACGCGGCGTATTCAAGGAGAGGTGCCTTGTTGTATGCTTTTTGCAGATGATGTAGTTTTGATTGATGAGACGCGGGGGTGTGTGAATGATAAATTAGAGGTGTGGAGACAAACTCTTGAGTCTAAAGGGTTCAGGTTGAGTAGGAGCAAAA
>NC_061117.1:147347249-147363352 GCF_002878395.1 Capsicum annuum | reverse complement strand
AAAACTCAGGTGAGGACAGCGGGAGGAGACTCAGAGCATTTCACTGTCTTGACAGGATTGCATCAGGGATCTACTCTTAGTCCCTTTTTGTTTGCTTTGGTGATGGATGTGTTGACGCGGCGTATTCAAGGAGAGGTGCCTTGTTGTATGCTTTTTGCAGATGATGTAGTTTTGATTGATGAGACGCGGGGGTGTGTGAATGATAAATTAGAGGTGTGGAGACAAACTCTTGAGTCTAAAGGGTTCAGGTTGAGTAGGAGCAAGACAGAGTATTTGGAATGCAAGTTTAATGACGTGAACCTGGAGAATGAGGTGGTAGTGAAGTTGGAATCACAGGTGGTATGTAAGAGAGATAGTTTTAAGTATTTCGGGGCCATAATTCAGGGTAACGGTGAGATTGACGAGGATGCCTCGTACCGTATTGGGGCGGGATGGATGAAGTGGAAGCTCGCTTCGAGGGTGTTGTGTGATAAGAAGGTGTCGCCCAAGCTTAAAGGCAAATTCTACAGGGTAGCAGTTCGTCCGGCCATGTTGTATGGAGCGGAGTGTTGGCCAGTTAAGAACGACATCACTTTCCAACAGTTAGTTTAAGAGATCATGTATTTACCAAGAAAGTCTTGAAAATTCTTCAATTTTTATTTAGTGTAGAAAATAATAAAAGACAAATATAAGGGCAATAGTTTAAGAGAAAGTTTTTTAGTTGGTAAGACGTAGTTGAAATGTAACTAAGGACTACCAAAAAGTTATCTTCTCCCTTAAAAGAAAGTTTTTTTGTTGGTAAGACATAGTTAGAATATAACTAAGGACTACCAAAAAGTTACATTCTCTCTTATATATATACTAGTCCCGGGGGCCCGTGATAAGCCCGGGCCCAACCTCAAGATATAAATACAGTATGTAATTTATCAAATAAGTATAATTTATTCCATATTTTCAACAATATTAATTAAATTAATCATATCTAGACAATAAAATTTCAGAACTATTAAAGTTTTACATTACTGGGCGGCCAAGCTATTCCATCAATGCATGCCTTCAACCTAATAGAATTCCCCTCCATTTTGAGCCCGATGCTTATAAGCCTAGATTCGAGCTAATATAAAAGAATAAATTTGTAATTACTTTTTTATCTTTTTGCTTTTTGTGACATTAAGTTATTGAAAGAGTAGTTTAAAATTTCCTGCAAACTCTTAACTATTAAATCATTGTATAAACGTATTTGCAAGTTAAAAGAAAAAAATATTTGTATTTTTAAATCAATATGTAATATAAAAATTGTTTTCATGGAATGTTTTGAGAATATAACATCCGATAATTCAAATTAAACTTAATCATATGTTAGATTAATTTCTTGAATAGTTGCACTCCTATGTGAATCAATATATATTTTGAGATTAATTTTTTCTAGAGGTTTGAGATTGAATTTAAGTCTTGCAAAACAACTTTAAAATTTTCTTATTTATTAAATTATATAAAGATAATTGAAACTAAAGTAGTAATTTTCCTACTCCCTTTTATTAAAAATATAATTAAACAATTGAACCACAATGAAAAACTCAATAGTAATTTTTCATATTAACACCATCAAGTGCAAAGATTCATGTCGCAAGGAGGAAATACTTCATCTTTATCAATCACATGCCATTGTTCTAGAGATTAATTAATTTTCTAAAATAAATTAAAAAATAATTAAATTTCAATATAAGAAATATGTACAAAAAAGAACAAGTAATCTAATAGTACACAAGAAGGGATTTACAAAAAAATACTATATATAATTTAATTATAGAGGTCCAAATGAAAATAATCATTAAATAATGAATGAGGACAAAAATAATAATGTATTGAAAAAAATAATAGACACATGTAGCAATTTCATTGTATTAATATTTTTGTGAGGACTATCAAATCTTATCTTATTCTATCTTATATATAAGTATATAATATTAAAATAGTAATTATTAAAATTTCAATTAGAGATAGAATAAATAAAAAATTTCTTCTGAGGACTAAACAAATTAGGTCTCTCTTATTATTATTGTTGTTGTTATTTTCACATAAAAAAAGACCACAAATTTTGAATTAATTTTTAATTGGTTAGATAAAGATCTCTCGTGGTGTCACTTTCACTTATTTTATGACTCATCACTTTTTGTACGGCATTTAATAAGTCCATATAATTGCTCAAATTTACTAAAATGGGTGAAAGCTTGCAAAGTCATTAAAATTTAATTAGGGTTAAAATGGATAAAAGAAATATATGTGAGGATTACCAAATTCAAAGATCCTCCCTTATATATAGTTATAAAATGAAGTTTCACGAGGCCAGTGCTAAGTCCGGACCCAAACTCAAAGTATAAAAATAATAATTTTAATTTAAAAATATAATTTGTATTATTTATTTTTACTTTATAAGCAGTATATCTAATGATCCATTAAACAAGTCTTGTAGACAATTTTTCATAATTATTAGAGTTGTTAATCACATAATTGGATAATTTTAAATAAAAAATATTATTTTTGAGGAAGAAGATATTAACAGAGAATTGAAATATATCAAAAAGCTACAAGTAATATATTGTATAATAACATAATTAAAAATATTTAATAATTACGCTTTGATGAAGATCATAAATAATTTTTTTATATTTTTATAAAATTTGCGACTATTTATTTCTTAGCTATAGATAAAAATAAATTTATTTTGATATTTATTGTATTTTAGTATTCCTCATGATTTTAGTGGCAATAGTTTCTGCAAATTACATTTTTTCATCTTATAGAATCATCTGAAAAAAAAAGTCAATGTTTTCAAATTTATATTATAATAATTATTAACTTAATTAAGAGCCTTTCTATAAATTAACTTAATAAGGATATTAAATGCTAATTGTATTACATTAATATATTACTACATTCGATCTATTTACTTATAATGTTTATTTTCTACACACACCTCACAAGAGTAACTTAATCATCCCATTTTAATTATTAGTCTATACTTTTTACATGTCCACTACGAGAAATAATAAATACAAGATATTATTTATTATACTATAATATCAAAAAGAACTATAAGGTCATAGTTGAAATTATTGAAATTTTTATTTTTTTAATTAAAAGTTAGCTTGAATTTTTATCCTTTTTGAGTTAAAGTTATTGTTGATTTAAAATAAAACGTGTTTCAATTAAATAGTAATCTAACATCTGGCAAGAATAAATCAATTATAAAAACCCAAGTTGAGTGGTCTTAATTAATAAAAAGAATAAGGGTGAAAATGAAAATATGTAATACAAAAACACTTTTAGTTGCCATGTGCAGAAATTTCATTTCACCAAAAAATTAAACTACCAAAAAAGCCCTTGTGAGGACTACCAAATCTTAAGATCCTCTTATATATAAGTATCATAATAATATAGTCTTACATATAAGTATATATAACATGGGTTAATATATCCCCGCAACATGTAAATATTTCTTATCATGTTTATTTTTTTTTACGCCCCTTACAAGAGTATTCTATTTATCCCATTTTAATTATATATTTTAAGAATCGAATAATATAAAAAAGAACCATGTATGAGGTTGTTGCTGAAAATCATTGCAAATTTTTATTTTGGATTAAAAGTTAGCTTGAATATTTTTTGAGTTAAAGTAATTATTGATTTGAAATAAAGAGAGGTTTAACTACTTATCTAACAAGTGATGAAGGGAGGTTTAACAAGTAAATTTTTGAGTTAAAGTGATTGTTGATTTAAAATAATCATCTAACAAGTGGCAAGAAAAAGTCAATTATAAAAATCTAAGTGGAATAGTTTTAACAAAAAGAATAAGGGTGAAAATGGAAATATGTAATAAAAAGACATTATTAATTGCCATGTGTAATGATTTTCTTTTACAAAAAAATTAAAATACCAAAAAAGTCCTTGTGAGGACTACCAAAATCAAGATTCTCTCTTATATATAGGTATGTATATATATATATATGAGTAAATACATAAAGTACCCCCTGATGTGGTCCGATATTTTAAAAAGACACTTAAACTTATACTTTCGACCTATTGTCCCACGAATCCTACTAAAACCTTTGTAAATACACCATTTTCACCAAAATTTTCAGCATTCCTAAGCGCGTGTTCGGCACTCTCCCCTTCTTCTACCTGTTCGCCTATCTTCTTCCTATTTCCTTTATCTCTTTCGTTACCTCTTCTATTATTGTTGATCATTGCATATTAAATTGAATTCTTTGCTAAATTACGCCTCAACTGTTATCCCTATTAAATTGAATTCCAAAAAAGAAAGATTTTATTCAATTGAGGAATGTGGAGAACAAGTTCAAACAACATAGTGAATATTTTCTTGAATTGGTCTTTTGTAGTTTTTGTTCATTCTTGCAATAAAAATTTCACCTTTAACCCCATTTTCACATTTTCTTGAATTGGTATTTACTGAATTGTTGTTAATTATAGCAATAAAAATCTAAAAAGATTCCAACTTTAACCCCATTTTCACATTTTCTTGAATCAGTCTTCTGGTTTTTGTTCAATGGTGTTAGCTTACATAGCACTTTTCTCAATCAGTATGGGACCGATAACGCGGGTTTATAGTTCGGAGATTTTTCTGTTGAGGCTCCGGGCAACTGGTTGTAGTATTGGTGTACCAGCGAACAGAGTAACAAGTGGAGTGGAACTTTCAATGACGTTTTTGTCCCTGGAAAAGGCGATAACGATCGATTTTACTGCTTTTACTGCTTTTACTGCTCCTTTGGCTTCTTCTAATGGCTGAATTTCATTCAAAACTAACTCAATTGCCTTCGTCATGATTGATACTCAGTTACTTATCACATTCAAATAGATGTGAAGACAATTAGAACTAAAAAATTTAACAATTCACCATCACTCTATTAATGGAAAAGAAGAGGAAAAGGAAAAACAAAGCACCATTAATGGAGATTAATGGAGAAGAAGAGGAAGAGGAAAAACAAAGCACCATTAATGGAGAAGGAAGAAATAATAGGAAAAAATCAAAGCACCATTAATGGAGATTAATGGAGAAGAAGAGGAAGAGGAAAAACAAAGCACCATTAATGGAGAAGGAAGAAATAATAGGAAAAAATAGAAAAGGAAGAAAAAACACTAAAATAGAAAATGAAAAAAAGGGAACCTTTTTATTACATGTGGCATTTTCTAATTCGTTGGTTCAACTATCTTTTTCTTCACTCACGCGCCTGCTATGCATGTTTACACGCAGAGGAAAAATTTAAGTAAAATGGTGTATTTACAACAGATTAAGTAAGAATGAGGTAATAGGTCGAAAGTAAAGTTTAAGTGTCTTTTTGAAAAAGTCAAACAACATTAGGGGGTACTTTATGTATTTTCTCTCTCTCTCTCTCTCTCTCTCTCTCTCTCTCTCTCTCTCTATATATATATATATATATATATATATATATATAAATATAAAAGTAATAGTAATAATTTGATTGACTGTCAAAATTTTATCTATGTCGCATAAATTGAGATAGGGAGAATATTCATATATTATTGAAAAATAATGTAAAAGACATACAAATCACATAATTAACAACTTAAGAAATTTAAAAAATATATAATATTTGTCTGACTCTCGAAATTATACCACCATCATCTAAATTGAAACAGAAGAAAAATATTATACATCACAATAATTAAAAACATAAATTATTTTAATAATTTAAATTGAAATAAAAATAACATAGCACGTGCCATCAATATCTAGTTTATCTATGCAAAAATTGACAGATTCAATCGTAATTTTACTATATCACTCCTAATTAATTATTGTATTCCTAATTAAATATTATAAATCATTTACGTATTACAAAACTAATAATATTTAATTAGAAAAAAGGTAAATAGACATTTATAACTGTTTCAACTGCTTGAACCATAATTTTACTGTATCAGCAAAGCAAGCAAGAGGTTGACATGCCTGCTTTAACTGTAATTTTACTATATCATCTCTAATTAATTATTATAAGTCATTTATGTATTAAAAATTAATAATATTTAATAAAAAAATTAAAATAAACATTTATGACATGTCTGTTTCAGCTACTTCAATCATAATGTTACTATATCCCTATTAATTATTATATCACTAATTAAATATTATAAGTCATTTACATATTAAAAATTAATAATATTAATTAGAAAAAAGTAAAATAGACATTTATGACTGCTTCAACTGTTTCAATCGTAATTTTACTGAACCACCATTAATTATTATACAAATATTTTTTATAGTAATTTTGTTTTGTTGCTTCTAATTAGTTATTACAACTCACTTAAGACATGTGTGCTTCATTGCTTTTATCATGATTTTACTATATCACTACTAATTAATTATTATGATCGTCTAAGCATTGAAAAATTGATAATATTTCATAAATAAGGTAAAAGAGACATAAAATGATATGTCAACATACAAAATTTGATTGACTATCGAAATTATATTAGTGCACATAAATTGAAATGGGACAGAGCAAGACATAAAATAACATATTTATTTGAAAATAATATAAAAAGTATTATAAATTACAATAATTAAGAAATTAATATAAAAGTATATATGTAAAGAAAATTTGTTCGACTGTCGAAATTTTATCTGTGTCATATAAATTGAGACAGGGAGAATATTCATATATTATTGAAAAATAATGTAAAAGACATACAAATCACATAATTAACAACTTAACAAATTTTAAAAATATAAAATATTTATCTGACTCTCGAAATTATACCACTATTAAATTGAAATAAAAGAAAAATATTATAAATCACAATAATTAAAAATCTAAATAATTTTAATAATTTAAATTAAAATAAAAATAACATGGACCATCGATATCTCGTCTATGTATACAAAAATTGACGGAAACATGTACAAGAGCTATAAAAGTAAAATGGAGAATTTTTTTTTACAATACCCGGTAACGTAAAAAGGCAACACATGGATGATTATTCTCACTTAATGAATACACATGTCATCAACACATAAAACATTGGATGATAACTAAATTTAAAATACAAAAAGTACCCTTTGTGGTACAACCATATTATATTTTATTATATTTTATTATATATATATATATATATATATATATATATATTATTTTTACTACTAATATATAAGTAAAGATTTGATAGGACCCACAAAAGATAAATTAATAGTACAATCAAACCTTTTATATATTAGTAGAATAGAAATAGAAATATAAATTGGATAAATCTTTTCATATTTTTTTCTAATGATACACAAGTATAAATAAAGTAACCCACTGACATATTTTGAAAAAAATTAAAATAATTACAAATTATAATAGTTTTGAGATAAGACCGTACGAGTAACTTACATGTAGAAGTACTCTATTTTTTTAAAATTGTTAACTTTAGTAAAGAGTGGAACTCAAGTTTAGGTATCTCACAATACTTATTTACCAACGATAGAGCTGTCAATATGTGCTTGGCCCGTGAGGCAGGTTTAACCCAACTCTTTAATTAAGTAAGGTTGAACTAATTTTTTTAGTCCATTTAAAAATGAGGTTTACAAACCTAGTTTTACTTGGCTCGTCGGCCTCAGAGGCCTAACCCGTTAGCCTCAAAGGCCAGCCCATTGATTGGGACATTAAAACTAATTATTAAATATTTTTAAGTTGGTTATTTATTTATTAGAAATTAGAATTTTGTTAATCTTTTCTAACTAGCTACTTATTTTTTTATTCATTCTTTGGTTGATACTAATTTTTTGAAAGTTCTTAGTGTGTGTTTGAAATGGCTGGTAAGCTGCTTTTAGTTGTGAACTTCAAAAAGTTACTTTTACTCATGATGGTTTAATAGTTGTCGCCTTTGCTTAATGCAATATTCCGTTCTTTAAATTTATACTCTCTTCTGTTATAATTTTTCCTTTTTTATGTAAATACTTTGTGTATATTTATATTTATTATCTTAATCATATTAGAATTTTTTGTTGGAATTTGTAGCTAATCATTATTTCTTTGCTTATTATAGTATGTCATGAGCTAATTACAACTAAGGGATCGTTTGGTGTGAGGCACAAGGGATAAATAGTTAGAGATAAAATGAAAGACTATTTTATCCTATGTTTAATGTGAGGTATTAGTTAATACCGGCATTATTTATCGCACCATTTACATCGTAGTAATGAAATAAATTATCTGTATACATAATGGAATAACTAATTTCAAAATTAATTATTCCAAGATAATCCTTTCCCAACCTAACAACCCTTAAAGGTATTAGTAAAATGCTAAAAACTAGTAGAAGATATATTAAAGTGAAATCATAAAAGTTGATGGTACTTACAATATTTTTGTTTATCATATTTTGGATTGCTTTTATTTTTTTTAAAGGGCCAACCTGCCCCTATCCGCGGCCCGCTTAGGGCTGAATTGGACCACTATTTTAAAGACCCTTTAGTTAAAAGGGCTAGCCCGTCCTAGCCCATTTAATTCTCTAACTCGCTAGGATTACGTTGGACCAGCCCATTTTGACAGTTATAACCAACAACTTATACTTGAATTTATATTTGAAAAATCAGAAATAAAAACTCGAAAAAATTTTTAGTGACGTAAAGAAAATGGTGTGTAATTTTCATAATTATATTATTACACTGACTGGACATAATAAGTACTCTTTCAGGATTCCAAAATTTCCTTTTTACCTATATAATAGTATTAATATCTTAAATTTTATTTCACTAAAGCTAAAAGGATTCCAAAATTTCCTTTTTACCTATGTAATAGTATTAATATCTTAAATTTTATTTCACTAAAGCTAAATTTGACGAGGTGATTTGGTTATCTGGTTAAGATTATAATTTTGAGATAAAATTTAAAATTATATTTATTTTATATTTGGCTATAAACATTAGTTAATATCAATATAGATTTTATAACAAAATGATCAAATTAACGATCTCAAATCTTATATAAAAATGATGATATTAACTATTTCAAATTGGATGTTACGTAACAATCATTATAATCCTAGGATTGATAATCCTCAGCAACCCCGCTTTGCAACCAAACTTGGGATTATAATCTTATTGTAAATTGTTTGCTCATGAGTTAAATATTGACGTAGGAACTATATTTATGAAATTCAAGATGTGCTTTGTGTTTACTCTAGACTTCACCTTTAAATATTGCCTAAGTTGTATTTGAAGGTTAGAAACTCAAAAATAATATTCCATTTGTTTCAATTTATCTGATATTCTTTGATTTTTGAATGTAAAACATGAAAATCTTTCCAACAATTTATTCACATGCTCTTTAAATATTTTAAATTAATTCTCGTAATTTATAGTACTTTTTATATATATATTTTTGTTAAAATTGAGGATAGGGAACTATAAACTATAAAGTGGCGAATCGAACTCTCACCAACAATGTAAAAATTTAGGTATCTATAGCACTTTTTATATAGTCTCTAAATATGTAAATTATTTTTTCAAAAATCTTAAAAATTATTCGTCCGAACTCATCACTATTAAAATAAAGAAGTTCTATTCTCTAAATCTAAACCGTATCATACAAACTGATGAGTCGAAAGAAATAGCACTATTGAAATACTCCAATGAGATGGAAGTGGACATTCTGTCTCATTTTTTTTTGGCTTTATTCAACACTCGGTCTTTCCATTAAAAAATAATGGGAACAATTTTAAGTTGAATACACACCGTAGAAATTTGTAAATAAGGGACGTAGGAAAACATGATATAATAGTACAAATCATGTTTTTTTTTTTTTGAAAGATGCGTAGGAAAACATTATAAGTATGTCTTGTTTGATTTGATTAATATAGATTAAAGATTTTGTGGGGAGGGGGTTAATGGGAAAACAAATTGATCAAACAACTATGAGCCTTTTAAGATTGCCTTGTGAAAAATTATATGGACAACAACCAACAAGTTGAACAGACATTGCACCAAGAACTTGCTCTGGTTAAGAAGCTTTTTGCTTTCTTTAATTTCTGAGCTTCAGGAAGAGTAAGAACATGTAAGTAGTAAGTTAAATCTGTTCTTTTCACTTCTCTTTATTGTTATGAAACTACTCTTTAATGGCGCAGCGAACTCTTTCCTTGACTCGAGCGGGATCGAAATGTCCTTCATCTTGTATAAGCTTACAGGTTCAGTTGTTACAATAAACCTGAAAAATGATAAATTTGATGAGCTCAAGGTATTCCGACAATACAATAATGGTTATAAAGCTCTTATTCTAAAAACACCACAATACAAACAAGACCAGTTTAATTACCTCATGAAGTGATCAACATGTTATGTACTAGAAGCTGCCATCCAATTTAGCCTAGAAGCCTCCAAATCGGAATGGTCTAGAGTAGCTATGCCCCGGTGAAATCCCTTGCTGTCTTCCACTTTCCGAAAAGTAGCTGTGTTCATCTCTAGTGACAAGCCCTCATGAAGCACAGCCGAAACCCACTTGCTTCAAAACATATTTTACATCCTCTGAAGAAGCAGCATTCTGGTTTCTCGCAGCAAGCTCCCCCGATGAACCAATTTTTTGATCGGGCAATAAAAAGCCTACTTTACTGTCCTTAAGTAAATCAGAAAAAGTAGTGGAGTCTGATATCCAACCAAATGTTGTCATAGCCTTGATTACCAAGCATACTTCATCTGTATCAGTATCACCTTTCAGAGAAAAACTACGACCTATAGCACTACAAGTTGAATGATTGAGAACAAACCCTTTCTCTCCCATCTCAAGAAGAAATTCCAATGCTTTGCCATACTTCCCATCCAAGCATAAAGCATCAATTAGTGACTCACAGGCGCTTACACTTAGAGGCGTGCCCTTCTCCAACATTCCTATGAATAACTTGAATGCGTCAAGTAAGTTCCCTTCTTTAGAGAAAGCATCCAGCACAACGGAAAGAGTGCCATTCTCAGGATTGATACCCTTCCTCACCATTTCTCGGAATACGGCACAAAGTCTTGATCTCTCACCTATCATATGATAGCCATGAAAAATTCTACTGTAAGTTGCACCCTAAGGTACAAGATCCCTTTTTTGCATCTCTGATATCAGCATTTCAGCTTCCTCCATCAGTCCATCCTTGCATAGCTGCTCAACGAGCATCGTATACGTGTCCTGATCAAGTTCAACACATCCCTCTATCATCTTTTTCAGAAGCTGCTTAGTTTCCACCACATTTCCATTCTTCAAGAATCCATCAATCAATGTGTTAAAATCTTTAGTGGAAGCTATTCCCATTTGAAACATTTCCTGAAGCAAGTCCTGAGCTTTCTGCAAGTTCCCAGTCTTACAACATCCATCAAGAAGAGCATTATAAATTATTCTACGCGGAGAAAGACCCCCAAGTATCATAGAGTGAAACAAGCCAAAGGCCTCAGACAATAGTCCTCCTTTAGCTAAACCAGATATCATGGTAGTGCATATCTCTCTATTTGGTCCCAAACCTTCTTTTAAGATGATATCAAATATTATTTTAGCTCTCTCAGTTTGGCCGGCTCTAAACAGCCCAACAATCAAGTGATTGCGAGTACGTAAGTTGGGACGAATACCTTTGTTTTGTGATTCCTCATAAAGGGTAAAGGCCTTTTCAATCTCAGAGTGTTGAGCAAAATAACAGATGAGAGCTTCATAGGCAGAAACATCAGCAACCAGATTCTTGCCATGAAGTTCTGAAATGACTTCAGCTGCTTCTAGCATTTTTCCGTTCGTCAAGAGACTACGAAGGAGAACAGGATAGGCCTCACACACTTTCAAAAGATCCAGAGAAAGCATACTTCTAAATGCCCCAAAGGCTTCGCTTACCTTACCAATTTTGCAGTTCACACTGATCAAAGCACTATAAATTGCTTTGTTGGGCTTAAAACCATGATGCAGCATCTGGCATAAATATTTTTCTGCGTTTTGCAATTCCCCTTTTCCACAATATCCAATAATGAAGGCTTCATAAATCTCCTGGTCAGGTTTTAGGCCTCTATCCAGCATTTCAACTAAGCAACTTTGAGCAACTTTCATCTTCCACGTCCTGCAGAGGCCCTTTATAAGAATATTGTAATGGGGAGTAGCTGGAATAATCTCCTGCTCATGCATTACCTCCAAAATCCTCCTCAACTGTTGTAAGTTGCCTTTACGAGAATAATTCATCAACAAAGTTCTCCAGGTATGCGCATTTCGCTTCCCATTCTTCGTTATCAAGTCTGGAAGAGAAGCTATAACGGAGTCCGGATCCTTATTGCGGCAGAAACAATCGGTTATCATACAATAGGTTGACTCAACAGGGGCCAGATTTTTCTTCTTCATTTCTTCAAGAAGCTCCAACACAGTGGCAGCATTACCCTCTCGACAGTGTTCCTCAATCAACAAGGTATAAGTTTTCAAATCAGGCTCGATACCTTCTCTAGTCATCTCATCCACAAGTTCATTTGCCTTCTCCATCTTACCACACTTGCGGAGTCCACGTAGAAATGTATTGCACATGACTAAATCAATGCCTATAGCATCCTTTATATCCTTCATTTTGAAAGCCTCATCCACATCATCATGTCTCAAGAAACAATCTAGTAAAACTTGATATACAACTGCATTAGGCTTCACTCCCCTCTCACTCATCTCAGCTAATACCATTGTTGCCTCTCCAAATTTATTCGCAACACAAAGCCCACGAATAATTGTGGTATAAATATATATATTAGGGACTAACGACATGCTCTTTTTAAGCTCAATTGCCTCATCCACATGCCCAGCTCTAAACAACCCCTTTATCAAATAATTGTAGGTAAACATATTTGGACAATGCCCCTTCTTTTTCATCTCAGCAAAAACTTTCTTGGCATCATTAACATTCCCCTCTCTACAGTGAGCACCGACCATACAGGTATACGTAATGTCACTAAAGGTAACATTTGCTTCACGCATTGCATTAATAACTCGCCAAAACAATCTAAAGTTACTAACTTTCAACAAATCCATCAATAAACGATTACAATACAACAAGCTAGGGACACAATCAAGATCCTTATTATGAGCAAAAATAACAATAGCAGCTTCAAACAAGTACCCTTTCTCTCTATACTTATCCATCAACAACCCAAATATTACATGATATTTCTTGACTCATCAAATTCTTTACGACAATTATCAATAGATTTCACAATATCTAAAGGGGGTAAACCAAATTTAATCACAATATCAAGAACAGAATTAGCAGGACCATACAAATTATTACTACTACTACTACATAAAAGGGCAGCTAGAAATGAGTGAATTTCCAACTCTGATTGAATACCCACTTTGTGTTTGGACCATTGGTGAAGAACAGATTGAACTAAATCGGGATTTAGCTTCTCTATAATTCCTGAGGATTGAATGAGGCTTTTCCACTTGTTGTTTTTGAGAATTTCGATGATTTCTTGGACCAAGATTAGGTTGTTCTGGCAATAATGTCTTTGAAATGTATTTTGTTGAATACATTTTGTGATTCTTGTATGAAAAATCCTCCACATAGTTTTGGGATTTTTCAGGAGGATTTGGTGGATGGGTTTTTATACTTTTGTTTTTCCTTTTCAGGTAAAAAGAGAATGTAGCAAAACAACGACAGTGAAGAAGGGAGTGGGAGTAGGATAAGTGTCGTGTGTAATTGAACCCTAGAATGTGCAATTCGAAATTTCCTAGGTCGATCATCGGTTAGTTGGTGCAGTTTTTGGGTATGAGCAAATGGTCAAAACACACATGGAAATCATTTTTTCGTGAGTTTATATTTCACTTACGATTGTCTGATTTACATGCACACATACGCTATTACTTTCTTGCTGTTATGGAAAAGAATCTAAAATGTCATTTAATTATGTAAAATAGTGTAAAAATATCCTTTATTTATCTATTGGATCTAAAATGTCCTTTCCGTCTATCTATTGAACCTAAAATATCCTTCTCACCTATCTATTGAGCCTAAAATGTCCTTCTCATCTATCTATTGAACGTATTTTGCCATTTTATTTAGGCAAATTACATGAAAAGGTCATCCATAAAATTTAATTACATAAATAATAGTACTTTTTCGATATTACAAAAATAAAAGTTTTTTTTGTCATCTACAACCATTTTAAAAAATTAAAAAAGATAATTATAATTCTTAATTTAATAAAACCACTAATTATCAATTTACCTTAATTTAAGAGATATGTTTTCAATCTTCAAATTACAATTGAAAAGATAATCCCTACTTTCAAAGATTTTTCTCTCTTATATTCAAAATTTAAATATTTTTAAATAAATTAAGTATTCCATTATTTACTAGTGTATGTTTCATTTTATTTTCATGTATGTTAATCATCTAGTATTAATTCATTATTGTGTATTTTTAATTCTAATGTAATGGGTTAACCATGATTTTTTATGAATAAATATTTATGGAATAAAAATCATTATGTTCGAAGTACAGATATATCATAAATTTTTGTTGTATAAATATAATTAATGTCAAAGTCAGATTATTATTATATTTTCGATAGAATTTTTGCATCATTTGATATTATATCAAATGGTGTTTGGTATTATATCAAATGATGCAAATGCTTTTTGATATTATATCAAATGGTGCAAAAATTATATAAAAAATATCATGAATATTTATCTCATAAATTATATAAAAATATAATAATAATCTGACTTTTACATTAATTATATTTATACAACAAAAATATATGATATATCTGTACTTCCACCAAAATAATTTTTATTCCATAAATATTTATCCATAAAAAAATTATGGTTACCCCATTACATTAGAATTAAAAACACACAATAATAAAATAATACTAGATGAATAACATACATGAAAATAAAATGAAATATACATGAGCAAATAATGGAATACTTAGTTTATTTAAAAATATATGAATTTTGAATATAAGAGAGAAAAATATTTGAAAGCAAAGATTATCTTTTCTACTTTTAATTTGAAGATTGAAAATATGTATCTTAAATTAAGGTGAATTGATAATTAGTTATTGCATTAAATTAAGAATTATAATTATCTTGTTTGATTTCTTAAAATGGCTATATATAAAGAAAAAACTTTTATTTTTTTAATATCGAAAAAGTACTATTATTTATGTAATTAAGTTTTATGGATGACCTTTTCATATAATTTGCCTAAGTAACACAACTAGAAAAAAATGAAAAACCGACCACAAAAAATCGACCACACGTGGTTGATTTTTTTTTTTTTCAAAAAGTGACCACATGTGGTCATTTTTATATTTTTAAAAATAAAAATAATTATTTCATTAATTTTTATATTAATTATAATTTATTTTATAAATAAAAAATTAAAAAAATAACAAAACCGACCACTAGTGGTCGGTTATTAAAAAAAATAATTAAAAAATATTTTAAAAAACCGACCACTTGTGGTCAGTTTATAAAAATTATTTTTAAATTTATTTTTAGAAAAATCAATCACTAATGGTCGGTTTTTAATTTAAAAAAAAAAATACTTTTCAAAAACCGATCACTTGTGGTCGGTTTTAAATTTTTTTAAAAAAAGAAAATACTTTTAAACATAATCTTTATATGTAATCAATAACTATATATATATGTAATCAAATATATATATATATTAGTTTCATAAAAAGAATTATTCTTAATCAGTATAATAATTTTTTAAAATTAAATTGATCACACGTAGTCGATAATCAGTATAATAATAATAAAAATCAATCATTCTTTAAATTTTTGAAAAAATTACACTTAAACATATATCAAATAAAATAAATAAATTACGTTAAACATAATCTTTATCTTTTACATATGTTTCAAAACATAATATTTTCCTTCGTATATACGTTAAATGACGTTAAGCATGCATAATTTGTATAATGAATATGTGTGTATATATATATCATACTGTTGAGATAATGATATTATGTTACTATTTCAGTCGTAATAATGTAATATATAACCGATAATTCATCAGAATATAATGAACGTATTCTATTATAAGGTAATACACTTGTGGATGTGATATATATATATATATATATATATATATATATA
>NC_061117.1:147330107-147344249 GCF_002878395.1 Capsicum annuum | reverse complement strand
AGTCTTGCTTCTAATAGTTGTACCTGCTTTATTAATCTAGTGTTTTCTATGAGGAGTGATTCTTTCTGAGCATTTAGCTTCTTGAAATTCTTCGTCATCGAAGAACAATGGTTGCAGAAAATAATCTTTTCAGTCTCTTTTTGCAAATTATACTGAGGTATTTGATCTGGGTTCTGTCTGAGTGATGGTGATATATAATAGTTTGATCCTAAATATCCTCTAGCATGATTTGTGGCTTCAGTAAAATCATTAAAACCTTTGAAAAGGGGGGCTTTAAAACCTTGTATTGAATCTAACACTTCTGACCATGTTTGGAAAATTCCGTTAGTCTTTCCATGAATGACTACATAATATTTAAACCTAGGCCTACTTTTTTCTGCCATGTAATGGCTTAGAGAATTCATGGATGCCATAAAATGATTACGATTTTATCTATTATAAGATATCCAAAGATTATCTATTAAACACTTTTGGGGTCTATCTAAAATGTAGTCTGGTCTTATTCTAAATGATATGTTACTCTCCGGGTAAGCAATTAAGTTAAATGGTCCGAAGTGAATTCTTTTCATTGTTTCTAAAGATTCTAGTGGTCTAAAATTTAAATTACCTAACATTGTCTGTTAATATGAATCTGAATACGAAGCTACGCCCTTGCCTTAGGAGGTTGTCCTGTTGGTCTCATGCTGAAAATAAATGAGTTGGATTAAACTTATTTATTTATTCCCTGTTGTAATCTACTTAACTGGTCTGATAATTCGTTTTCTTTACCTTTTATATGTTCAAATATTATATTCTTATAAACAAATATGGTGTCTGTAAAATTTAGCCATCTTCTTCTACTACTAGTTTTGTCATTTATTTTTTGATGAAATTTAACTATAGCTTCACAATCTGTTCTAACTAAATTTTCCTCTTTATTTAGAATATATAACTTGAAACTATTTAACCCGTATATTATAGCTAATACTTCTAGGTCTATAGCACTCATGTTTCCTTTTTCTCTATATGCCCCACTCTAATAACCACATATTTGTTCTTCATTTTTATTACTGTATTTATTAGGTCGTGCTTTTAAGATAGCTCCCCATCCTAAATCACTTCCGTCTGTTTGAATGATTAAATGATCTGATTCTAATGGAATTTTTAGGTCTGAAATTTTTAAAATTTTTATTTTATTTTTTGAATTAATTTAATGTCTTCTATATTGAAGTTTTTCTGCCCTTTACTACCAGTCTTTGCGTATAATGGTCCTGCTATTTTTCCTAAGTCTTGAATAAAATTTTGTGCATAATTTACTAATCCTAAAATTTTTTGTAAATCTTTTGTCTTTTCTAATTTATCTGGCATTTCTAATACTTTCTTTGCAATGTGTGGTTGAAGTTTTACCTTTCCATTTCCTAAAGTTATTCCTAGAAAATTAATATAAGTCTTACATAATTCCATTTTCTTTTTACTTATTATTATCCCATGTTTAACAAATAATCTAAAAATTATTTGTAAGTGTCCTAAGTGTTCTTGTATATTTTGACTGAACACCAAAATATCATCTACATATACTAATATAAAATGTTTATACTCTCCAAATATGTTATCCATTTTTCGTTGAAAATGGGTGGAGCTGTTTTTAAACCAAACGGCATAACTAACAATTCAAAATGTCCACCTGGACATGTGAATGCCGTCCACTCTATGCTGTTTGGGTGCATTTTGACTTGCCAGTAACCTGACTTACAGTCAAATTTACTATATACTTTTTTATTTTGAATTCTATTAATTAACTCACTTTTATCTGGTAGTTTATATGCATCTGTTCTAGTGTTATCATTTAATCTTTTATAGTTAATTACCATACGAGCTTTACCTCTTATTTGTTCACTATGATTTCTTACCATAAAGGCGGCTAATCTATGTCTAGAGGGAGATCTTCTTATTACTTCTAATTGTAAAAGTTCCTTTATTTGTATATCAAATTTTTTAGTATCTTCATTATTTGCTTCTATAGGTGCTATTTTTATAGTGTATTCTGAATTAATTATATCTAATTTACACATTATCTCGTTAGCATCCCAATGGGCTAACGGTCTTTCTCCTATTATTTCCATTTTATCTAGTATAGATATTATATTTTCTAAATCTTTTGGACTGTTTATTATTCCTATTTTATCCATTCCTTTTCTAAAATTATAAAATAGAGTTTCTATACTTATTAGGGTATAATCCTTTTCTATATCTATTAAACATTCTTGTCCTTCTGCATTAAGTAGAGTATAATTTCTAACTTCTTCTAGGTTTTCTTTTATATTTTGTTTTCTTTTAACAGGTTGCTGCTTTGGCATTGATTATTTTGGCAATCGTCGCAACATGGTTCTGGAAGCAAACTAGTTTTATGTGTGTTTAGTGTTCTATATACTGTTGGCAATGTTACTGTTTGTACTGGTGTATAAGTTAAGTTTGTAAAAAGCATTATTCCATCTCTTGTTAAGAGACATCCTCCTTTATTTTGGATACAAAATCGTAGTCCGATAACAAAATCTGATCCTATGTTTAAATCTCTTGCTAATATTTTATTAACATTGTAAATTGGGTTATAGAATTTATTGCATGTATTTAAAAAACTTATTTGTGCTTTTTCTATGTAATAATTGTAAATATTTTGTGATCCATCCATTTGGGTGTTTGTTATGGGTCTTTCAAGTACTTTTAGTAAATGTCCCGGAACTATTTCTTTATTGATTAAACAGCTAGTACATCTGGGATCTACTAATGCTAAAATTTCTATCTTCACATCTATTATTTTAATTTTACTAATACTTTTATGGTAGAAAATTCTTTATCTTCGTTGCATATTAGACTAGTGTCATTATCTTCTAGATTCATAAGTTCTGCCTCCAATTTTTCTAAATGTATAGCTTCTTGTGTATCTTTTTCTTCTATGGCGATTTTGGTTTTTCTTTTTTCTAGGATGGTTAATCTTTGTTCTAAATCATTTATTTGGGTTTCTAAAGTATATACCCTTAGATTTAGGATTTGATTATTTGTATTTTTGTCCGTTGTTTATTTCTGGTTCTATTTTTATTTTTAAAGTGTTTTCTATACAATTTATACATGCTTCTAAGTAACATTTTTTGCATTTAGATTTGTTGTCTTTACTTGGATACCAATTGCATATTTGACATCTATTACTGTCTAAACCTTTGTTTCTTTGGAATTCATGTATACATTCTTGATTAACATTCATTAAATTATTGATTACTAGATTGTTTAAGTCTAGATCTTCTATCTCTTGTCCTAGCTCATTAACTAAGTTATCTTCTTCTGATTCTGAAGAATCAGATTTTGGATTATCTTTATCATTTATATCAATACTTATTATTGAGTATATACTTTCTGTATCTGACATGTATTCGTCCACATTTAATAAAGTTTCTTGGAAATCCTCTATTAGTTGAGAATTTCTAGTTCTATTATTATTTCTTTTAGGATATACATTAGCTAAATGGTCTATGCTTCCACAAGTATAGCATTCTAATTTATTTTTATAGTTTCTATCATTTCTATATTTCCTAACATGTCTGTCTCTATTTAACCACAGTTTTTTAGCTTTTGATTTTTTTAAGAAGTATTGTTTACGACTATATGGTTTTTGATTATGTTTCTTCTTATATTTTCTATATTGTTTCTGATCATAATTCTGGGTTGTGTATATAACAGATTTATAGAAATTCATTTCATTTCTTTTTAATTATTTTTGTATTTGTATGTTTGTACATTTTTCTATTAGTATATCCATTATATGTTGTGTTCTATGCCCTATTGTCCATTTTAGATTTGGGTTGGCTACTACACCATCTCTTTTATACCATCTATCTTCTATTTCTCTTACTAAAGCTCCAGGTAATTTATTGAATAATTTTTTGCCTAATTCTTCATTAAAAGTGTTTCCGCTGACAGTGCTATAATAAAAATAGTCTTGTAGGAATTTCTTTATATATACCCAATGTGAAATACTTAATTGTTCTAGTTTGATTAAAACTTCTTTTTGTAGTGCTAATAATCCACTATTTGGATCTTTTCCAGTTAATAACATATGCATTTTGTTTGTGAAATTATAGGGGTTTGGTCCCATACTTAATAAAACCTGGAAATCATATAGGCAATTTGTCTTAAAACTTTTCCATGTGGCTTTTGCAGATTCCCCCAAAAAGGTTTCCAAATATTTATACATTGTTTCCGTATCTGTTTCTGTATAATGTCTTAAGTAATCTGCTGCTACTATTCCTTTCCATAAATCTATTACTGTATCCCACATTTGTGGGTCGTGTGCTGCTATATTTAGAATTTTACCTTTACTACCTCCTTCTTGTAGTTTAATTGGTTCTTCTATTGGCATTCTCTTACCTGCTGGTTTTATATTATCTCCTCTAAGTTCTGTATCTGGGTTTATCCTAATTGTTGGTCTTCTAGGCACATTACCTGTACTATAGTCTATTGGTTGGGGATTAGGGTTTGTTTGTTGAAATGGGCTAGCACTTGAAGAGCTAGTTGGTTCTAATTCTGCGAGTTCTTTATAACTTATTGTGGAACTTAATACAGAAATTGTGTCTTCATCTTTTCTTCCAAGGAATAATTTGTTATTTCTACATCCTAAATTATCACTTCTCTCTAAACAGTTTTTAAAATGTTCTATACATTCTTCTATTTTCATTTCGTCCTTTTGACATCCTTTACATTTAAAAATTATATATTTATATTCTTCTGCTAGGTTTTCAGCTTTTTCTATGACCATGTGTACTTCATATCCTTCTTGTAAGACTTCTATATTCATAAACTCGCTTTCTGTTTCTATATTACTCTCTATTTCGTCATCGTCTAAATTTCTTTTGGTTGTGTAATTATAATCTGTAAACCTGACTGAGGTTTGTCCTTTACTTGTAGTATATAATAGATGAGAGTCTGGTGTAAGAATTTTTGGTTTAGTAAATTTGTTTAAATTCCATGTCAAACCTGCATATATTTCTGGGTCTATTTTTATTGGTTTTATTAAACTTATGCCTTTATTTTCCATTATTTCAACTACATCATTTACTTTTAGTTTAAATTTAGTATTACTACTTAAAGTTAATTTTCCAATAAACCCTATGCACATTAATAAATTATTTCCACTATTCATTTCTTCGTACCCTTTAGTTTGGATTCCTATTTTAATGTTTTTTTCCAAATTCTTTTAAGTTCATTAGGAAATCTGGACTTATATAGAATATTCCTCCATTATTTGTCATATCTACTTCAGTTAATCCTATTATTGATTTTTTAATGTCTGACCATCTATCATCATATATTGTTATTAATACTTTGGATCCTAGATTTTTTCTAGTTAGACCTTTTATTCCTGTAACAATTAAACCCATATGCATCAATATCATTTTATTATTTTTTATATGTCTTAAATAGTTAGCATTTACTAAATCTAGTATTTTAAAATCTTCTCCTATAGCTGATATTTGTTCTTCTCTATAATGTCTATATAGCTAATTGTCTGTAGAAAAATATCCTGCGTTATATAATGTTTTAGGATTTAATAATTTTAATTGATGTTGTTGGAAAATTTGTAAATCTTTATCTACATCTATTATTTCGTTAAGTTCTTGGTTCTGCTCCATATTAGGTTGTCTTCGGCATATTCTGGATAATATATTATTATTTCCTATTCTATTCTCCGAAAAACTTATTCTTTGTCTGTCTTCTCCTTGTCTTTCATTATTTTCGATGGTTCTCCGTCTATTAGATAGAAAGTCCATTTTTGTGGTTTTCTTATTATATTTTTTCTTTCTTGTTTAGGAGTTAATTCAATTCGTTTTAACTGGTTAATAAGTTCTTCTATTTCAAAGTTATTTTTTGGTGGCTCTTGAGCTTATTTATTTTTTATTAGGATGTCTATTTTCTTATTTAGTTCGGGTAATTCCGGTTCTTCCTGAAAAGGTTTTTGAGTTTCTTTGCCTTTAATTAAAATGTCTATCTTTTTGTGTAAGTCTAATAATAACTCTATTATGGTATTATTTTGTTTTAATAAAATTTTATCTGTTATACTTGAAGGTATATGCTTAGATAATCCTTCTGGTTCGCTATGATAACTTCTTGATTTTTCTAGTGCTTTACTATAATTTATATCTTCTTCACTCATGAAAGTGATATCTCTTCTAATCTTTTTGTTATTTCTTGCAAATCTTTGATTTCTGTTGTTATATTTTCTACTTATTCTATAAGCTTAGATATTAATTGGGTTGTGTTTACTTCTAATTCTTTAGGTCTTTCTATTATAGTTTTTATTAACTTTTCAATTTCTAATTTTGTAGGTATTTTCTCTAAATTAAATTTGTGATTTAAATATTGGATTTTTCTGTCTATTTCTATTTCTTGTGACTTTAGATAATCTAAATTTTGTTCTATCTTATCTAGTGTCTTTTTATGTTTATTCTGAGTAACTTCTATCTCTTCTAAAATTCTTATTATACTATTATCTTTTTCCTGAATTTTTTCGCTTGAATTTATTAAAATGTCTATTATTGTATTATATTGTTTATCTTCTGAATGTAGAATATGTTCACCCTGGTTGAAATTACACCTTATAGTGGAGTTGTCTTTTAACACTCTATATTTCTTTTCTGGTTGAAATCTAAGATCTAAGTAGTCGAGGCGTTTTAAAGAAGCTATCTTGTTATCCTAAGTGGTTTAAGTTAAGGTATTTTTGCTTAGCTTAGTTTGATATTTCAATCTACTATTAGTATAGGTTATATCTAATTTTACTTCTTGTATACTTTCTATCAGCCTAGATTTTTCACTAATTAATGTTTTTTTTATAATAGTTGGATGTTATGGTAATTATTTCGTCTGTTTCTTTAAAGTTTAGAATATCTATTTCTAGGTTTCTTATTTCTTTATTTAACAACTCTAGTCTTTCTACAAATTGTTTTCGTATTTTTACAAGTTGATGTTTATAGGCAAATTCTCTATAATATTGACATTGTATTTCTCTAATATACTCAATATATCTTATTGGCATTTATTATCCTAATTGATAAGATTTTCTATTAATATGTTCCTTAAGCCACTTTATTCCCGAAGTATTATTTTCTAAGTCTCTCTCACAACCTTGTATTTCCCAATTTAATGCGCTTACTAAATCTTCACAAACTTGTCTAGATGTATTATAAGATTTATGTAGTCTGTTTGCTTCTAATAACCTTTTCCGACTTTCTTCTAAATTATGTTTTCTAGCTATTATATTATTTCTTTTTCTGATTTCTCTATATAGATAGAAATAACTGCACCTTATATCTTGGAAAGATCTATGTCTTTTCATACAGAGTTTATAAACTTTTGCGAGTTAATAGGTAATGTTCCCAAAACCTTCTCGCTCTGATACCAAAACAGTGGTATATTTCAATAATATTATGTTTCAATATTTTAACACAAAGATAAACAAAGATAATGAACAAGGATATATTTCAGTGAATAATGATTGATTTTTTAGTATATCAGTTTTGTAAAACCTACTCAGTACTCCCTCTTTCCCACTATTTCTTCATGTTTATCATTCTTATAGTTTATATTTTCTCCAGAGTTTTTTATGTTTTTTTTTTAATTTTTTTTTACCCTGTTCATCTCTTCCTCTTAATCTATGTTCTTAACATCTTCCTTCTTTAACCATACCCCGAAAAAATTTAGTCTGGCAGCTAACAGTCGTCCTTTGTCTATTTTGCAGACCTGTTGGACTATTAAGGCCAGAATTCCTAGGAATTTACAGGTTAATCCATCATTGTTATTAAGAAATTAAGAGGCTAACCATAGACTAAGGGTAAGAATTTTACAGAGAATTTAATTTACATGATGTACAAAAATATGTTAAATAACTTTAAACATGGATATGAGAACATTAGTATAAATATTTTTTGTGGGGAAAATATGTAAATAAGAACTTACATGAAGTAACTAGGAGAGAGGTTTCCCTTTCAGGAACCCCCTTAAGATCGAATAGAAAACTTGGAGCTTTTATTATATATATACACACATATCATGTAGTGATCGATTGATGAACGATTTAATCAAAACCTAGTATATTAAGCTAATCAAATATAATTAATCGATCACTCATATGAGTTGTATATGAAACACGTCGCATTATATTATTGGATAATATACTTGTGTACATATGTGATATATATAGTACGTATTTAAAAATTGATATAGTCCATAGTGTGTATATGTGTGTGTATGTATAGGTATATATATAAATATGTATGTATATATGTATATCTCGTGTAGTGACGTATGCAGTAATCGACAATTGTGTGTGATGTTTATATAATTATTTGAAAGTTGACAGACAATTGAATATATGTGTATATATGTATATCTCGTGTAGTGACGTATGCAGTAATCAAAAGCTCGATAACTGAATCTATATGTCAAAATATTTTGAATAATACATTGATATATACTATTGAGGAAATAGATATACTATTTAGTGTGAATAAGTAGATACACGTATATTGTTGAAGTTGTAATAACGTAAGACAAGTAATCAATAATTTATTTGATTAACATATTGTATTACGAGGTGTATATATATATATATATATATATATATATATATATATATATATGAATAAATTTTGCAATTTACGATAAATTTTTGGTTAGTTAGCATTTAATTACGATATTAAAATCATGTATGTGATGTTTATAGTACTTATTTGAAAGTTGATGGACAATTGGATATATGTATATATATGTATATCTCGTGTATTGATGTATGCAGTAATCGAAAGCTCGATAACTGAATCTATATATCAAAATACTTTTAAATAATACATTGATATCATACTATTGAGGAAATAGATATACTATTTAGTATCAATATGTAGATACATGTATATTGTTGAAGTTGTAATAACGTAAGACAAGTAATCAATAATTTATTTGATTAACATATTCTATTAAGAGGTATATATATATATATATCAACGAATTTTACAATTTACGATAAATTTTTGGTTAATTAGCATTGAATTACGATATTATATATATATATATATATATATATATATATATATATATATATATATGTATGTATGTATGTATGTATATACATACATACATATATAATATCATAATTAAAAGCTAATTAACCAAAAATTTATCATAAATTGCTTTATTCGTTGATATTATTATATGATTGAGGAAATATACTACTGGTGTTATTGTTATAAATATTATAGAATTTATTAAAAAATAATTTATTTAAAATTAATTATAATTTATTAATTTACTGATTTATTAATTGTAGCAACTATATTTTTTTTTTTGTTAAAAACTGACCACACAAAATAATAATAAAAAATATTCTAATTATATAACTCCTACCCGACCCCACCCTCACATAAACATAAAAATACCCTAAACACACCCAAATTAATTTTTCCAATCACAAAACCCAATTCTCGGGTGACTGCTCCAGCCACAGCTCAGCTCAGGTATGAATTTTTTTGTATTTTACGAAATTTGTGCTTTTTGAGGTTGATTTATAGGTGTACTAATTTATATAATTGTGAAATTTATAATGGTGAAGATTAGGTTAGTTTGAACTAGTTTTTTTAAGCTCGTTTGAAGCTCGAATTTTATTTAGTTATTTGCGGAATTTTTGAGCTATATACATAATTGTTTGAACTAGTTTTGCTTGTTTAGCTTCTTGTTTTAGATATGAATTTTGCTTGATTGAAGTTATTGATTATATAAATCCTCAAAGTTGGAATCTTTAATTGCGATTTTGTAAGATTCTTGAATAGATTTTATGGTTTAGCTTGTTGTTTTTTTATGAGGGTTTAACTTGTTGTCTTTAAAGTGAATGGATTTACTTTTATCGTTTAGCACTTTAGCTTGTTGTTTTTGTTATGAGTTTTGCTAAATCACTTAAAGTTGGAATATTTTGTCTTGATTTTTTAGGTTCTTGATTCGGTGACCGGTTATCTCTTTCACTTTTATTTAGGCCAAGCAAAGGTAAGTTAATTTCTCTCGATTCACTATTGTTGTTATCTTGTTGTTATTGTTCATATTGAAGTCTAGTGAAGCCTTGTGTGACCTTTTTCGATTCACTAGCGTTGTTATTATCTTCTTGTTATTTTTTATATTGAAGTCTAGTGAAGCTGTGTGTGGTCTTGTTCGATTCACTAGCATTGTTGTCGACATCTTGTTGGTATCGTTTTTGCTTGCTTCTTGAATGTGGTTTTATTTTGATACTTAGTCACTTGAAAATGGTTAAGTGTAGGAACTTTAAAGGAGATATTTTTGTTTTGAATGTGGTTTGGTAGGTGACTTGGTTGAAAACGGTTAAGTGTAGGGACCTTAAAGAAGATTTTTTTGTTTTGAATGTAGTTTGATAGTTGACTTAGTTGGTTGAAAACGGTTAAGTGTAGGGACTTTAAAGGAAATTTTTTTGTTTTGAATGTAGTTTGTTTGGTGACTTAGTCACTTGAATATGGTTAAGTGTAGGAACTTTAAAGGGGATTTTTTTTTTATTTTGAATGTCGTTTGTTTGGTGACTTAGTCACTTAAACATGATTAAGTGTAGGAACTTTAAAGGAGATTTTTTTGTTTTGAATGTGGTTTGGTAGGTGACTTAGTCACTTGAATATGGTTAAGTTTAGGAACTTTAAAGGGGATTTTTTTGTTTTGAATGTGGTTTTGTTTTGATACTTAGTTGGTTAAAAATGGTTAAGTGTAGGGACTTTAAAGGAGATTTTTTTGTTTTGAATGTGGTTTGGTTGGTGACTTAATCACTTGAAAATTGTTAAGTGTAGGAACTTTAAAGGGGATTTTTTTGTTTTGAATGTGGTTTGGTGGGTGACTTAGTTGCTTGAAAATGGTTAAGTCTAGGGACTTTAAAGGGGATTTTTTTGTTTTGAATGTCGTTTGTTTGGTGACTTAGTCACTTGAATATGGTTAAGTGTGGAACTTTAAAGGGATTTTTTTTATTTTGAATGTGGTTTGGTAGGTGACTTAGTTGCTTGAAAATGGTTAAGTGTAGGGACTTTAAAGGAGATTTTTTTTGTTTTGAATGTGGTTTAGTTGGTGACTTAGTCACTTGAAAATGGTTAAGTGTAGGAACTTTAAAGGGGATTTTTTTGTTTTGAATGTAGTTTTATTTTGATACTTAGTTGGTTGAAAATGGTTAAGTGTAGGGACTTTAAAGGGGAATTTTTTGTTTTGAATGTGGTTTGGTAGGTGATTTAGTTGCTTGAAAATCGTTAAATTTTTGTGACTTGGCCTAATTAATTGAATTTGATTGATTGTGTAGATGAAACCTGATTATCGCAGGATATATCAACGGAATAATGATAATAGAATGGGTACTAGGGAGGAATTTGTTGAAGGTGTCAAAAGATTTGTTGAACATGCTAAGACACTTGATATGTGGACACGTTAGCGGGTTATTCGTTGTCCTTATGTTAGATTTGATGGTATAAATCTTGTAAGTGAATAAGATGTAAAGGAACATCTTTATAGAAAGGGATTTCACATTGACTTTTTAAGATTGCGTGGTATTCATGGGGATGTTGCACAAAATAACTTTGTTGTTTGAAAAAGTAGTAGGTCTGTAGGGCATAATGAATATCAAGATACTAAGATGACATAAATGGTGCAC
Source organism: Capsicum annuum (assembly GCF_002878395.1). Lineage (NCBI taxonomy): Eukaryota > Viridiplantae > Streptophyta > Magnoliopsida > Solanales > Solanaceae > Capsicum > Capsicum annuum. The sequence continues at coordinate 147,332,548 of NC_061117.1, read as the reverse complement.
AATGCTTTTGGGATGCAACATGGGGTTGACTTTAGGGAAAATGTTGAAGATGTTCCTAATAGCGAAGCGGGCAATTTCTACAAAGAATTGCATGCTGCTAGTCATCCTTTGTTTGACGGGTGTTCACACTCTTGTTTGTCTGTTGCTGTTAGATTATTAAGTATTAAATCTGACTGGAATATTGCTGAAGGAGGAATGAACTCAATGATAGACCTTATTAAAGAGTTAGTTGACCCCAGCTTGGAGGTTCCTAATTCTTTCTATAAGAAAAAAAGATTGGTGTCAAAGTTAGGTCTCTCATCAGATAGAATTAATTGTTGTGAAAATAGCTACATGTTATACTTTAAGGAAGATGCTAAGCTAGAGTTCTGTAAGTTTTGTCAGCACTCTCGATATAAGCGTGGTTCTACTGGAAATAAAATTACTATTAAGGCGATGCATTATTTACCTCTTATACCAAGGTTGAAGAGGTTGTATGCTTCAAACAGCTCAGCTCCTCATATGAGATAGCATAGTAAAAATAGAAGGCCCACTGGTGTTATGTGTCATCTATCTGATGGAGAGGCTTGGAAGCATTTTGATGCGACTTATCCAAATTTTACAGCTGAGCCACGAAACATTCGATTGGGATTATGTGCGGATGGGTTCTCTCCTTTTTCAGTTGGTGGCGCGCCATATTCATGTTGGCCTATATTTATCACTCCTTATAATCTTCCTCCTGAACTGTTGATGACTAGTCCCTGTATATTTCTGAATTGTGTTATTCTTGGCCCGCGTAATCCAAAAAGTGGAATAGATATCTACTTGCAACCTTTGATTGATAAACTTCAAATTTTATGGCATGAAGGGGTTAAAACTTGGACATCTCTCTTAAACAGAATTTCAATCTGCGTGCATATCTAATGTGGACTGTTAATGATTTTCTTACTTATGGAATGTTGTCTGGGTGGATGACAGCTGGAAAGCTGGCTTGTCCATACTGCATGAAAAAAACAAAATCTTTCACATTGAGACATGGTAGGAAAAATTCATGGTTTGATTGCCATCGTTGTTTCTTGCCACCTGATCATGAATTTAGGAGACTCAAGAATGCATTCAGAAGGAATAGAAGGGAACATGATGGTCCACCTCCAAGGCTGTCTGGTCATGACGTCTGGAAAATAGTTCAGGATTTACCTAAAACCAGCGAGGAACGATTGTACAGGCTTGATGGATATGACGTTTCGCATAACTGGACTAAGCAAAGTATATTTTGGGAGTTAGAATATTGGCCAGATAATTTACTGCCAAATAATGTTGATGTCATGCATACTGAGAAGAACTATTCTGACAACTTATTCAACACAGTTATGGATGTCACTGGCAAAACAAAGGATAATCCTATTGCCAGACATGACTTACTAGAATATTGCAACCACAGAAAATTACACTTACAGCAGGGGCCCAATGGCAATGTTCTTAAGCCCAAGGCTAGTTTTACATTCAAGTTGGACCAAAAACGTCAAATATATGAGTGGGTTCAAAATTTAAAGATGCTCGATGGATATGCCTCAAATTTGGGAAAGAGGATTGATATGACACAAGAAATCTTGCATGGAATGAAAAGCCATGATTGTCATATTTTCATGGAACAATTACTTTCAATTGCTTTTATTGGTTTATCTGAAAACGTATGAAAACCAATAGCAGAGATCAGTTTGTTCTTCAAAGACTTATGTGTCACCACATTAAAAAAGAAAATCTGGCGCGAATGGAAAGTAATATTATTGTTATCACCAACAAACTGAAGAAGATTTTCCCGCCAGCGTTCTTTGATGTGATGGAACATCTTCCCATTCACCTTGTGTATGAAGCTCGGCTAGGCGGTCCAGTTCAAACTAGGTGGATGTATCTATTCGAACGGTAAGCATTTGCAACATATTTAAACTTATACATATCTTTTTTAAATATAGTAAACATTTAACCTTAAGATTGTACAGGGCAATTGAAAAATTAAAAAGGGGTCCCAAAAAGAAACATAGGGTTGAAGGCTCTATAGTTGAGGCATATCTTGCGAGATAAACTTCTCAATTTTTTTCATATGACTTTTGTGATGAAGTTGCTTGTTCAAGAAATCGAACGAATCGTCATCAGGACGATGTGAATGAGCCTCATTTACAACCGATATCAATTTTCAATCAATCCGGTTGTAAGGCTAAAAATACCATATCTCGCCGGCTCACTCCGACGGAGCGCAAATCAACAACTTTGTATGTCATGCTGAATTGCCCAAAAATTGAGCCCTTTCTGAAGTAAGGAGATTAAAATTTTAACATATCTTATTTGTTTACTCATTCCCTTAAAGAAAATAATTGTGTTTCCCATGTTGGATGTTCAGTTCATTTAAGACTCAATTTCACGAAAATCAAGTGTATGCATCCTTTGCAACATGGTTTAAAAAT
>NC_061117.1:147299440-147330007 GCF_002878395.1 Capsicum annuum | reverse complement strand
AAATAAGATATGTTAAAATTTTAATCTCCTTACTTCAGAAAGGAGATTAAAATTTTAACATATCTTATTTGTTTACTCATTCCCTTAAAGAAAATAATTGTGTTTCCCATGTTGGATGTTCAGTTCATTTAAGACTCAATTTCACGAAAATCAAGTGTATGCATCCTTTGCAACATGGTTTAAAAATAAGGTTTGTAAGTGTATTAATATTTCTACGAAGTTTAAATATTTACACATTCCTCAACTAAAATATATATATGTATAATATTTTTAGGTACACTATTCACCAAATTCAGCCGCATACGATCAGCTCTTGAGAGATATTTCTTTGGTTCCAGTTGAAGTTAATGCAATGTCCCAAAACAAAGTAAATGGGTTTAAATTTTCCATCGAACAACACTCCAAAACAAGGAAAACAAATAATAGTGTTGTTTGGGTTAAGGGTGATGATGATGTTGGTTACTTTGGAATCATACACGATATCTTAGAATTGGAGTATGCTAGTTTTCCAATAAAAAAAATTATCCTCTTTCGATGTAAGTGGTTTGATCCAAGCACAAGAGGCACAAGAGTACATAAGGAGCATAACATCATTGAAGCACAATAGCTCGTATCCTATTTATGATCCATTTGTTCTAGCGCAAAATGCTAAACAAGTGTATTATGATCCTTATCTGTTGCGCAATGACAAGTCTGATTGGTGGGCTGTAATCGAAACAAAGCCTATAGGCCTAGTGGAAATTGAGAATGTGCTGGAGACTGCGTATCAAAATGAAATGCAGATGGATCACTAGCTAGTGTACGTTGAATTAGTGGACGGTTTGAATCACCCGAAAAATATATTTGAAGAAGTTAATATTACAAAAGAAGAGGTTGAGTGGGTAGGAGATGAGAAAACCTCCGAAGAGGGTGAATGGTTTAGTGGAGAGTCTCCAGAAGAGGATGATTAGTTGTGTAAGTTGTATTTATTATGTATTGATGTCTTTATGCTTTGTACTATATATTTACCTTTATGTTTCTTGTTTAAGATTGATATGTAATATACTGTTTAAGTTTGATGTTTCCACTTTTCCATGATTTATATAGTAATAATTTTTTTTGTCTATATGTCGTGTTGTTGGAACGATTTGAAATGTGAATTAGTAACTTGAAATTATTTACTTGGAATGTTTTCTTATACATTCATTGTGTAGGAACTAACTACTTGTTAACTTAATATAATTTAGATGTCAGATAGAGGTGACAAAGGTAAAGAAAAAGTTGATACTACGAAACCAAAAAAGAATAGATAACCTCCACCTTATAGATGATCGACAGGTATTCATATATCTGAGGGTCAGTTTGCTGACGCGACAACACAACCCTAATATTCTAGGTCGTTCGAGGATGTGATACCTACTCCTACGCATGTGGGGCCACTACATGGATCTACACCGATCATTCTGCTCCTATGATCATGCCACCGCCATCACAGTACTATTGGACGGCCGATGGACCCTCCAGACATCTACCATCATTGATACTCTCGTGCAGCAGTCACGCAGCTTCGCACAATGATTCAGCTGGATCTATTGGGTTGTCAGATCTTTAGCTTGGAGGCACCCCATCTGGTGCTTCAGATCCGCCCATGCCAGCACATCCACCATCACTTACTAGGCAGCCAGGAGATAGAGATGATTCTGGGAGGATTTATCTTGTTTCAGTTGCGAGAGGGTAAGATTTCTAAATATAATAACGTTATTTATTTTTTCATTACTATATTATTATGCTTTATGAAATTACCGTTTGATCTTGTGTTGTAGGTTTAGGCCGGATGCTGGAGTTGGACAAAAGGCGCGAATATGCATTACTCGACATTTCAACGGCTACTGGACCAACTGCCAAAAGTTCCAAAACTTGATAGGAATAGAATGTTTGAAGAATTTAAGGTAAGGATTTAACTTATCGACTACTTATTAGCACTTTGTTAGAACAAAAGGTTGAATATTATATTTTTGTTGTAGAAATTTTACTGGTGGGATGATGCAAATACATTTCTTATAAAAAAGAACTTTTTCATAAGATGTGGAGACAGATTTAATGATCTCTTGGATTATGCCCGAAAGAAATTGGTAAAACCTAAGTATATTCTTGAAGCCGCATGTCAACTGTTCCTTCGCCATTGGAGTAGCGCAGATACCAATTGTTGAGTGAAAAAGGAAAGAGAGCCCGGGAATCATCCAAGGGTGACTCCCTACATACTGCGGGTGCCAGAAGTACTCTTGCTTTGAAGGAAAAAATGGTATGTAACTTTTACAGTTTTAATTGTTTGTTTCTATTTAATTTTTTTTATTATTTGAACATTGATAATTTTTTCATTTGCAGGAAAAAGAAAGAGTAGGAAAATACCAACTGATGAGCTATTCGAGCAGACTCATCTGAAAAAGAAAAAGAACTCGACTGATGAAGATGTCTGGGTTGAAGCTCGTGCAAAAGCTGTCCACGTAAGAAACAAATTTTGAATTTATGAATCTTTTTCTCAAAGTTGATATTATTCAATTATAACTACTTTAATATTTTTTGACTTTTAGTATTAACTTTACTTTGAATATAGGACGAATATACGCATCTTGTTGGTGAGTATCGCAGTAGTCAGCCTCTTAAAAGTCAGGGTGACCCAATACCACAACATGTACAGGAGGAGTTATGGACAAAAGTTGCGGGTCCTGCAAATAGAGGTCATTTCTACGGATACCACACAAAATTTTTTGGCAAAAATATTAGGTGTTCGTCTGACGCTGCATACTCTACCTCTTTAGTTGATAGAGAAATCATTGAAAGACTACAAAATATGGTTTCTCTACTCACTGAAGAGCTTGTTGAACAGAGAGAGAGGTTTGCTGAATAGAGAGAGAGGCAGAAGAAGACGGAGAAGGCAACAACATTACAAATTAAGATGCTGCAGCAGCAGTCAGCTCTTTCATTCAGACTGCGGGGGTTATTCCTCTCTGTCTTGGTGATGCAGTTCGGGCTGCAAAAGGTCTGGCCCCCTGGATGATTTCAGCACGGATTATGATATGGAAGACGAAGAGAATTCGATGATGATGACTTTTTTTTTTTTTTGTATGTGTTCTACTTTGAATTTAGACATTTTGTTGTTTGAAACTATTGTTGGACATTTTGTATGTGTTGTAAACTTTTGAAAGTATCTACATTTGGTTTTTGGTTGTTGTTGTTGCTATATTTGATTTGGTTACTGCTGTATTGGATTGTTGTTGTTGTTGCATGCAGTATTTAGGTTTTTATTTTTATTTTTTTTTAAATTTTCCAGAAAAACCGACCACAAGTGGTCGATTTTTGAATTTTTTTTCCAGAAAACCCACCACAAGTGGTCGGTTTTATATTAAATTTAATTAATTAATTTAATAAAAATCGACCACAAGTGGTTGGTTTTTTATTAAATTAATTAATTAATTTATTAAAAAATCAACCACAAGTGGTCGGTTTAGTATTAAAATTAATTAATTAATTTAATTAAAAATCGACCACTTGTGGTCGATTTTTTTCCTAAGATTATTTTTTTCAATTTTAATAAAATAATAATGAATTTTAAAAATATATATCTATATTTTTAAAAAAACAACTACTTGTGGTTGATTTTTAAAAAACTACCACTACTTTACTGACCACACATTTTGGTCGGTTTTGTAATCGAAAAGTGGGAAAAACTGACCACATGTGGTTCGTTTTTGTGGTCGATTTTTTTCTTTTTTTAGGTAGTGTAAAAGGGCGAAATAGGCCCAACAGGTAGATGAGAAGGACATTTTAGACCCAATAGATAGGTGAGAAGGGTATTTTAGGTCCAATAGATAGATGGAAAGGACATTTTAGGCCCAATAGGTAGATGAAGGACATTTTTACACCATTTCACATAGTTGAAGGGCATTTCAGGCCATATTCCGTTCCTATTAAAACATACCTCAATGTTAAGAGTTAACCTACACATGCTTGTTAACAAGTGAAAATAAGCAGGTAATCATCAAGGTATGAAAAGTTGATGCACTAAAACTTCCGCTATCTGCACGATTTGAAAAATAATCAGATTAAAAAGATCTATCATAAACAATCTTATCTAGTATTTCTAGGTGTTTCCACACTAAGCATAAAGGTGTGTTTTAATAAAATAAGAGTGACACTTTAAGTAGTGCTTATCGAAAAAATGATATAGTTGAAATTTATAAAGATGTCAAGAACATGTGTCTTAATTTAACTCGTTAAGTTCGTAAATTAGTTATTAACACTTTATTTGGATGGTGGTTTGTCATGGTTTCATAATGACGGTGTTGTATGATATGGTATTGTATTGTACAATATAGTACAATATAATATTTGGATGGATTGTATCGTTCACTGTTGTTTAATAACAATTTATTGTTTGATTGACGGTATGGTACTGTATCGTAATTGATAAGTTTACAATATGCCCTTAATTATTATAAATGTTTAATTTATCAATAATTGTTAATAAAATAATTTTCTTTCTGCTAATCTGTCGCAAATTATGTCATGTAAATCTATTAAGTTGTTAAATTCATGTAAATTTTAACAAAATCAATACAAGAGTACATCAAAATAAATGTAATTGAATTTACTTTTTATAGCAACAAATTTTATTTTCTTTTGATATTTTGAAACGTGACCACCAACGACATGTAAAAAATTTAGATGCATCTTTTGTGTATGCTACAAGTGTGTTCGGTATGAAATACAAAAAGAAATTGTAGGAAAATAAATAATTTCTTACTTATTTTTTTGTGTTCGCTATGCAAATAGAAAAATACTTTCTAAAAATATTTGTATTTAGCACAAAACAATGAGAATGAATAGGTTAAGGAGGGTGGAGTAAAAAAATTATGACTTTTTTGTTAAAAAGAATATTTGGGGGTGGGGTAGTGGAGTGGGGGATCGAGGGTAGGGTAGGGTAGGGGTGGAGTAAGAAAAAAGTTTTGAATTTTTTTTAAAAATAAATTAAAAACCATTTTTTGGGTGGGTGCACGGGGGCGGGAAGGGGGGGCTGGTAGGAGGTGGTGGTGGGGTAAGATTTTCTTTTAAAAACTTTTTGAAAAATAAAGAAATTGATTCGAGAGAGGGGCCAATAAGTAGCGGGTTAGGGGTAGGGATGGGTCAGGTGGAGTAAGAAAAAGTTTTCATTTTTTGTTAAATAATTTTTTTTAAAAAATTTGGATGGGTGTTTGATAAGGGGTAGGGTCGAGGTCACTGTAGGGGTTGGAATAAGAAAAAAGTTTAGAATTTTCTAAAAAAAAAAAAATTAAAAAATTAAATAATTTTTTATGAGCTGAGGGCTTCAGGAATTTTACGCGATAAGAAGGTGCCCCCCAAGCTAAAAGGCAAATTCTATAGAATTGTAATCCGGCCTGCTATGTTGTATAGAACGGAGTGTTGACCGGTTAAGAATTCTCATATCCAGAAGTTGAAAGTGGCAGAAATGAGGATGTTGCGTTGGATGTGTGGTTTCACAAGGGCTGACAGGGTTAGGAATGAAATTATTCGGGAGAAAGTGGGAGTGGTATCTGTGGAGGATAAAATGCGGGAAGTGAGGTTGAGATGGTTTGGTCATGTGATGGGGAGGGGTACAGATGCCCCAGTTCGTAGGTGTGAGAGGTTGGCCTTTTAAAGGTTTCAAACGGGGTAGGGATAGATCGAAGAAATACTGGAGAGAAGTGATTAAATGTGACATGGAGCAATTACAGTTGACTGAGAACATGACCCTGGATAGGAAGATATGGAGGAAAAATATTAGGATAGAGGGCTAAGGGTGTGGATGAGTCATAGTCAGTAATTAGGTGGACGCTGGTGTCCTTTGTTTGGCAATGTACAATGTTTTGTGGATGTCGTACCTATGTTATTTTATCAGGTTCTATGCTTTTGATGCTTTTGTATACTGCCTTGTATCTTGAGCCGGGAGTCTATCGGAAACAGCCTCTCTACCTCTTTAGGGGTAATGGTATGGACTGCGTAGACTCTACCCTCCCCAGACCCCACTTTGTGGGAATATACTGGGTTGTTGTTGTTGTGTTTTTATGAGCGGGGGAAGATGGGCGGGGGGAGAGGGGAGGGGAGAGGTGGGTTGTGGGCAGTGACGGAGCCAGGATATTCACTAAGGGGGTTCATAAGTGAACATTGAAACTAACTGAAGGAGGTTCAATATCTAATATATATAGTATAATTTTAACATGCATATATAATATAATTTTTCGCCAACGGGGGTTCAGATGAACCCCCTCGGCAAAGGGTAGCTCCGCCCCTAGTTGTGGGGTGGGGGAATGGGTAGGAGGTGGAGGTTAAATAATATAAGATAAAGAATAAAATAGAATTATATAATATTAAATAAAGGTATAATAGAAAAAAAAATAAACAAATCATGGAATACCACCAAATCAATGATTACATAAAATGAGAATTTTCATGATTATTAAATCATCAAACTAAATCATATCATAGCATATATTTTAAAAAATAATCAAAACAAATATAATTTTCTTAATAATCATACCATACCATACCATACCATGAAAAACCAACTTCCAAACATTATGTAAATATATGTTTGTAAATAAGATTTTTTTTTTTTCCAGTTCGTAAATTAGGTGAGTAGCAAAGTGAGTTAAGAAAGTCATATGATGCAGTAGAGCGTTGATTCTTGAAATTCGCTATGAAACCGGGGAAGTCAGTATTTAGTGATCTTAGACTCGAAAATGTTTATACGGAAATGCTTCGAGGTAAAGACACAGCAAAATATAGAAAACAGGAGCACAAGAATATTGGTAAATTGCTTTTGCATCGTTCAATGTCAACCCCTTTACAAGAATATCAAAATTACTCTATTTATGCGTAAACAAGATAATACGTCAACTAGGGATGAACAAAAGTGAATCGCAACTCAAATCAAACCACAAATGAGTCAAAGCAAAAAAATAAAAATAAAAATCTGGCTATTGTTCTGATTTAACTTGGTTTGGTGTTGAAAAAAAAAAACACCGACTATAATTGATTTAGTTTCATTTTAACTAAAAAAGGTCAAATCAACCCGATATACATTTGTACAATTTTTAAAAATATTTGATACATAAAATCATTTACTATGATGTAATTTATAAATATCTCTTAAACTTTTCGTTGTTTTTATCTTTCAACATATTATTTCAAGTTTAAACTTAAAATTTTGAATGATCTAATAAGTTTATAACCCATAAATATTACTAACTCAAATAAAACTCAAATCAATACTAATGCTAACAAAAATCTATATATACATATAAAAGAGGATTAGAGGCATGCTAATGTGGCATGCCTCACAAGCAAGTATTCTTATTTATCTTTTTTGTTAAATTTTTGGGATTTTCTCTATTTCTAAAAATTTATCTACTATGCCTTAAAAAAAGATAATCAAAAAGTCACCTATTAAAAGATTGAAACTTTCTTTGCCATGCTAATTCATTTTCAAGTAATTAGCATTTACTAATATAGAAGATTAACGGTTGTAACTCCTATTTGAGTTACTCCTACTTCAGTTACAAAAAAAAAAAAAGAACGTAAATTGAATAAAGAATGATTATATGACACAAAATTTGTAATTGGAGCATAATATAATATTCAAATTTTGAATACTCATTGATTGTGCATTTATTTTTGTATTTAAGAAAGAGAACATGTAAAATTTATTTAAAATGACATCTGTAGCCACAACAACAACATAAATAGCAAATCTTGATATGAAGTGTCTACGTGTTAGATTTCCTTTCATTTCCTGCAATGCAATTTAAGGTGTGCTTGAGTATCTTTCTAATTTGTAATTTTGATATTAAAATGGTTTAATTTCATTTCAAATTGATAGTTTATGTTTTTTTTTTTTTAAATTTACGGGACTTTGATCATCTTTTTCTTTGTTCATGCATATTATGTAAGAATTTTTTATTTTTTTGTTTGTTTTCTGTTTATTAGTGGGTAGTTAATTATAGAAATGATATGTTGTTTTTTATTAGTGTCTCTGCGTATCACAACATATTGATGCATATGTTGTTGAGAAGGAAGTCTCATAGTATATATAAAATTAATTGATTTTTTACATTGCTATGCCATTTTTGCATACTAGATATTTAGCTTGAGATTTCAGAAACAACGTTTAAAATATATTAAATCTTGAAATAACTATGATTGAAAGAAAAAAAAGATTAATTTTAATAATATCAATTTAAAAGTTTAAAATTTAATCATGATGAAAATATAAAAATTATGTTCGTATAATTCACTTGGATAAACTCATTTTATTACATTCCCGAATCGTACTTTAAATGAGTAGTTTGATAACAAGTGGAATATAATTGTGTCAAGAAATATGAATTTGAGTTTGAAGAATGTTAAAGAATTGAATAAGCTCCTTGGAGATGGTTTCTTTATTTTATCCAAACAACAGTCTAATTGATTTGTTGCTAAAGAAGACTTTTACTTATCTAAATTTATTTAATTTTTTCTATATAAAATTATATTTTATCATTTCACAATACGACTGACTTGAATGTTTCATTTGCATGTTAATCAATAGTTGCATCATTATAATTTTATTTTATTGCGTTTTTAATACTTCAATTCTTTTTTATTAAAATAATAATAACAGAGTAAATTTAATTGATCACAGATTTATAATGTTTGAACATTGAAAGGTTCATAATACACTCTAGGACTAGAAAAAACATTTTTGTGTATATTGATATGATATTGCATGTGTTCGGTATCATTGTATACAATCAAAATATTCTATGATTATGTTTCATAATTTAAGGTCCTTTGATTATTTTCAATGTGTTAAAAATAGATTAAATTACATATTTAATAAAGTATCTCATGACCGCGCGAAGCGCGGCTAAGTTTACTAGTATACAATAAATATTAGGAATGATATTAATGTTGGATATCTATTCTTTAGTTTTGCATAAATACATAACCTAAATTTATTTTTTATTTAATATTTAGTGTTAGTTTTCTAATAAACAATTAAGATAGCTGTATCTTTTTGCTATGACTAAAGAAATATTTGAAGCACAAGTTAAATTATATATTTGTATGAAGACTTTATCGAAAAAACCCGAGAAACCCAAACAAACTCAAAGTTTAAAAAACGAAATTTATTAGGTTCACGTCGAGGACTGTCCATAATAAGCAATCTACAAACGAGAGGGTAGCAAGGTTTGGTATTACTTTTGTCATAATTGTCATTGTTGCACTGTACAAAACTCGAATATTTTGCTGGCCCAATTGGGATAACTCACAGAGACATTAACCTCAAAATGATGGTAGAATCGCAAGTCAAGCAACCCTATCACCAACTACATTACCAATATACTCCACTCTCACCAATTGTTTGTTGGGAAATATGGAGGGCTAGATGCAGCATAAATTCGAAGCCAATAAGCCCTCATTATATAGAACAATCACTAACCTATTGCACACAATTTTGCAGGTCACGGGAAGAAAATTTGGTAAAACAAACCCGGGACAGAGTTGGAAAAGCATTTGCCAAGCTTCTGAGGCTACTGTACAATACAAAACCATTACTGTAGTAAAATGGATAAAAGTAAATCTACCCCCCTTGCTGCTTGCAGGTTAAGCTTAATTGCTACGGGAGCTGCATTCAAACTAGATGTAGTGGAGGAGGCCTTACCAGGAACAATCAGGGAATTACTCTCAGTACCTACTCTATTTCCTTGGGGAAGGGCACAAGCAACTATGCTGAAGCTGTAGGTCTATGGACTGAAAGGTTGTGTCAACAAGAACCTAAAGTTGACTCAGGTTGAAACTGATTCACTTTTGCTCGCTAAATGATCAATGGAGATTGCAAAATCCCTTGGAACATCAGCAGTTCTATCAAAGAGATTCAAAGCTTAGTTTAAGTCCATGAGTTTCACTATCATTCACTGCTATAGGGAAGCTAAAAAGCCGGCAGATAGGCTCCCTGAGTCATAGTTCTGATGAAAACCAAGTGTTCAACTCTCATTCTGAATTACCCAACCAAGTTAAAGGGCTCATCAATATGGATAAATGGAATAATCCTTCTTTCAGGGAAAAAAGTTTATAAAATGTTCTCTCATAGTCTATGAGCCATCGTAGCTTTTTGTATAGAATTTTTTCGGTTAGGAACAGCTAGAGTAGCCACTCTCAATAGTCATATACAAAGCTTGGTATGCCAAGTTCAAGTTGTAAATTTTTGCACATCAATGGTCCATGAAGGCAAGATTTTGATCTTAAAAAAGGGAACTTGTTTCACATCATATGCTCAAACAATTCAACAAGTTCAGCAAGTAATCATATTACAGACTAAACCTCCATTCATCGAATGATACAAACTTTGCAAGCATCTATATTCAACCACAAAATGTACTTTTTTATGTTCAAACCATCGAGACTCAGCTACTTAAAACATTACTAGAAATGGACGAACCCAAGTTGAACTTTTTTTTGAAGGACCTTCTCCAATAGGGATTGAAATAGGAGAAGATCAAAGTTTTATGCCCAATATTTTTTCCAGGGCTATAAAATAAGCAATGGCAAGACGATATCCTTCTGGATTGAACACTCACCTCTTAAGAGATCAATTACTCTCCCTGTACAACTTAACACAGAATAATGAGCTCTCACTAGCACAAAGCAGAGAATGAGATGTTTGAAACTTCACTTTTAGGAGTAGTCTTAAGGATTAGGAGCTTGATAGGATTGAAGAGTTTTTCTGTGTGCTGTCTTCCTTTGATGGCTTAAACAATAGTGAAGATCAAATGGGACCAAATGAACACTCAAGTGGCAGGTTCTCCAAAAGAGCAGATATAAATTCCAAAGCTCCTGCCAAAGTAACGTGTTTTAAATGGCTTGTCATCAAGAAAGCTTGTTTAACTAGAGAGAACCTACAAAAAAGAGGTACATAGTTAGTGAACAGAGGTTTTTTGTGCAAGGTAAATAGAGAAAGCAACAGTCATCTGTTCTTGCATTGCTCTTTTACTTCACAAGTTTGGCATATATTTCTTAACTTCCTGGGTTTGAATTGGGTTACACCAAGGTCGACAACAGACTGCTGGAGTAGAAATGGTCTCCCCAAACACTAAGAGAAGGCTTGGAACAGCATACCTGCATATGGTGGAGTATCCGGAAGGAGAGGAATAGAAGATGTTTGCAAAAGAGCTCAATCTGGAAACTCAAATCTGATTTTATATTTATTGTCTCTTGCTGGTGCAAAACGGATATAGTTGAGGATGCTGAAACCCTGTTACGATTCATAAATACTTTCGTATAGGTGGCCAGGGTTCACTTTCTTTTGCTTTTTTGGATGTAATCACAACACTTTCTTGTTGCTGGTTTTGACATCAGTAATATTTACCATTTCAAAAAAAATTGAACTTTTCATTGCCAAAACTAGGGACCAGGAAATGAAATAATTTCTATATTAAGCTGACAAATTATTGATCAAAGAACAGGTAAAATAACACGTTCACTGCTTGCGAAATTTCTGCTCAAGCTTTCTCTGAAAGCCACCTACTACAAAATCTTAAACTACAACAAGACATGTGTTGGAATCCTTGGGGGTTACACCACACAGTCGGGGACCAAGTCCCTCAAAGTCAATCACAAACCATAGAACAATAAAGCAACTATGAGGTGCTAGAAAATTAAGGCAGTGCAGGAAAGTAACAACACACAAAATTTAACGTGGAAATCCCCCTTGCTCAAGGAAGGGAAAAACCACGACTTGCCCCCACAAGCACCTCCAAATCCACTATAATCAAGCTCTTGATTACAGCCTTCAGTGAATCCCAAAACTCTAGGTTCCTTTCGCTTGTAATAACTCTACTACAAGCTCATCTTGGCAACTCTGTCAAGGACTCTCTTCACTGATTAACTCTAATTAGTTACTTTTATTTAAAGGTTCATTACTCTGAGTAATTCGTTTACAAATCAGAACTCACTCAAGAACAATTTCTATTTAAGCACACATAAGTAGCTAAGAACTTGAGCAGTGTTGAGATGAGATTTTTGCGACCTCTCTTCACTCTTTGTAATTGTCCAAAACTATTTGATGAAGAAGCATTTTTTCCCTTTTATGGATGAGTGATGATTAGGGCTGAAATATCATTGGACCAGCTGTCCTAAATCTTAATCAATACAAGCAGCACCTGCAAGTTTGTTATACAAAAGGACAAAACTGTGCAGTCACGCGTGCCAGCTGTATTGTACCCTGAACATCCAGGGACCTGGTCCCTTGCAGTTAGCTGCTCTATCATCGCCTTTTTGATAATGACAAACCAATCATACAGCTTTGAGCACCAATACACATCCATTCTATTTAATCAGTGTGATTACCACTTTGAAGATGAATGTTCCCCTATCATCATGCAATACAAGGACCTGGTCCCTTGTTGTCATTTGCAGCAAAATCTTCTGACCACATGTTTGCTTCCCCTTTTACTGTAGCTCATCACACCATTTCTTCCCCCTGCCAACATGCCTCTATACCTGCAACATCATTTCTTTTCTTCCCCCTGTCAACATGCTTACATATGTGCAACACCTGTAACACCTTTATTAACACTTTTTCCAGTTCTAGTTACTCTCTTGAGGTCCCTTCCTCCACATGAGATCAGTATTCCCTCTTTTGACATCATTAAAAAGGATTACCAGTAAATCAAGAGTAATAGTAGACATAAGTTAGTTAACTCATGGTCACTGGGGCAACATTATGATGAAGAACATTTTTAAGGTAGAATCAGATAAAGCGCACAAAAGCAAGGACTCATTCATGTTCAACAGATTATGTATCATTTCAGTGCCAAGATTACAATTCAAGTTCCATAGAAAAAGCCACAGAAGTTGGAGAAAAAATATGGAGGATTTGAGGAGAAGACTTGGAGAAGTAAGGTCATCTTAGGATAGTGTAACAATTCAATCTTAGTGGCCTCATTGATTAGAATTATACCCTTCATCTTGAGTTCATCATTTCCTCATTCCCAAGTTTTGCATTTTCTGATTTTGCACCAGCACTCATCAAATTTCTGAATTTTTCAAGCATTAGTCTTGTTTCACTTCTGTTACAAGCCCTACTAGGTTTATCATCAGACATTCTCTTCTTCTGGGACCAGTTCCCCCCGAAATCCGGTGCCTTTTAATAGGATTTCCAGAATTCACTCAGAAGACTTTTTGTTTTCAGGCTTGTTAAATTGTTTCACGGATCATCCAAACTTCCTTTCACACTATCAAAGGGATAATGTATTTTCAGAGATGGATCTTTATTGGAGGGGTAAGCGAAGAAAGGATTTGTCTTTGTATAATTAGGATAGTTGAGTTGGGCAAGGTCCATAGAGTTACTCTAAAGATGAATTTGATTTCAATTTTTCCTAAAACAGATTTTCTAACACGGAGAGAAAGGATGTGGCCTTTTCTATCAGAACAAGAGAAACATGCACATTCATGATACTAACCTAAGAGTTGGGACCAGGTCCTTCTCTTTCTTTAAGTGATTTCTCAAATTTGTGCATACTTCATCTGTTTTCTTCCAAAGTTGTTCCCATGGGTGTATACCTGCAAAGGTATGATATTGAATTAGACTAACAACTACATACTTTACTAAGGATACCTGTCTCCTGATTATAGCCAATTTTGTGGAGAACTACTGATTCACATAGTAGGTTAGGTCATTTTGATCAGGCCTAACTTCAGCCTATTCTTCACAAATTGTTCCTTGTGAAGTGCCTTAGTAAAGATATCTGCTATGCTATCTGATCCTCAGTCTTGCAGAACTTCATGCAAATTGCCTTTTTCTCAACATTGTCTCTTAGGAAGTGATGCCTTACATCAATGTGCTTAGTCCTCTTGTGCTGCACTGGATTCTTGGCCATGTTTAGAGCACTTGTGTTGTCACACATTAGAGGGATAGTGTTTGAGACAATACCAAAATCTTTCAATTGCTACTTGATCCATAATAGTTGTGCACAACAAGAAGCAATAACATATTCAGTCTCAATAGTAGATAGAGCAACTGAGTTTTGCTTCTTAGATCCCTAGGAGATTAAGAATGAGCCAAGAAAATGTGTCATTACTGAAGTGCTTTTTCTATCTACCAAATGTCCAGCATAGTCAGCATCAGCATAGTCCACCAAGTCAAAACTGTCTGTCGATGGATAGTATAGGACTAGGTCCCCTGTCCCCTTCAGATACCTGAGAATTCTTTTTGTAGCTTTCAAATGGGACTTCTTTGGGCATGCCTGAAATCTGCCACACATTCCTACACTGAAAACAATTTCAGGCCTATTTGAAGTGAGATTTAACAAGGATCCAATTATCCCTCTATACATTGTCTCATTCACTAAAGGACCTAAATCATCATTGTTCATTTTAGAGTTGGTTCCTATCGGAGTATCATCTGGCTTGGCATCTCCGATGTTATACTTCTTCAGTAGCTCCTTGATGTACTTCTCTTGACAAATCATAGTCCCTTGAGGAATTTGCTTAATCTGAAGGCCTAGGAAGAAGCTCAATTCACCTATCATACTCATCTCAAATTCACTCCCCATTAGCTTAGCAAATTCGTCACATAGGGATTCAGAAGTAGCTCCAAAGATTATGTCATCAACATATATCTGGACAATCAATAGGCTGCTACCTCTGGTATTTAAGAACAGAGTATTATCTATTTTTTTTCTTTTGAAGCCATTTTCCAGGAGAAACTTTAAGTGTCTCTTATACCATGCCCTTGGTGCTTGCTTCAAACCATAAAGAGCTTTATCCAATTTAAGTACATGATGGGTCTGCATCTTCAAAGCCTCTTCAAAGCCTGGAGGTTGTTGGACATAGACTTCTTCTTTCAGGTTTCCATTTAGGAAGACACCTTTGACATCCATTTGAAACAGTTTAAATCCCATATATGCAACAAATGCAACAAGAATTTTGATTGCCTCTATTCTTGCTACAGGAGCAAAGTCTCATCATAGTCAATCCCTTTTTCCTTGGTTATAACCTTGAACAACCAGCCTTGCCTTGTTTCTGTTGATAGTTCCATTTTCATCTTGCTTATTCCTGCACACCCATTTGGTCCAATAATTATTCTGTCAATAGGCTGGGGACCAAATGCCACTTTGCTTTTTTCAAATTGATGAAATTCTTCCTGCATCGCATTAATCCAATCAGCATATTTCAGGACCTCTTTTACATTCTTGGGCTCAATTTGGGACAAGAAGGCTGAAAATGCCATAGCATTCCTCGCTTGAGCTCTTATTTGAACTCCAGTTTCCAGAGGGGTAGTCAGGTTTTTAAGGGGATGAGAGGATTTATGCCTCCAATTTTGCCTTCTGAGATTGATACCACTGGGATCAGGTCTCTTCTGACTGGTTTCCTCTGGTTGTTCTTCTAATAGAGGTGGAATTTGTGACTGAAATCCTGGATCATCATCACTGTCATTACTGTCATCTGCATCATTAATCCCTTGATCATCCTCTTCAGTAATAACATCCCTTTGAACATTAATGAGTTCTTCACCTTTTGAACTTTCACCATCTCCAGTGTTCATTTGACTTCCTAACTCATTAAAGATCACATGAATACTTTCTTCAACATACAGAGTTCTTTTATTGAACACTTTGTAAGCCTTGCTAGTTGATGAGTAGCCTACAAACACAGCTTTATCACTCTTGGAATCAAATTTTCCGAATTCTCTCTTCCCATTGTTTAGCACAAAACATTTGCATCCAAAAAGTCTGAAGTAGTCTATCTTGGCTTTCTATTGGTTACCAGCTCATATGGAGTTTTATTCAGAAGTGATCTAATCAAACACCTGTTAGTCACATAGCAAGCAGTATTCACTGCTTCAGCCCAAAAACTCTTTGGAAGACCACTATCAATTAGCATAGTCCTAGCAATCTCTATGAGAGTTCTGTTTTTCCTTTCAACAACTCCATTTTGTTGAGGAGTTCTGGGAGCAGAAAAGTTGTGAATTATTCCATGGTCAACACAGATTTCATTAACTTGAGAATTCTCAAATTCGATCTCGTGATCAGACCTAAATTCTACAATTTTGCAATTTAGACTCGTCTATATGTTGCTCGTGAGACCCAAGTACCAGTCTTGCAACAGTATTGGCGCAAAAGGATCGGTCCTTCACTTGCTGATCGTTCGCGAGTCGAACTCACTCTCTTGCCATGCCTTTTACTCACTCGCTTGAGTCGGACTCAATCACTCTTTGAGTTTGGAGGATCATTCGTTATTCACTCTTGCTATTACCCGTAGAGAGCGCAGCAACCAAGATGGATATTATCATATAGAAAGAGGCGAAGCATAGCGATTCGTACTACCGGAAAAGTTTCGCTAACCAGCAGGCAATAGAATCAGCCGATAGGCGACTTGGATTTTCTAGGCAAAAGCCACAAGAACCCCACATGTTTCATCCTTGGTTCTTATAAACATTGTCCAGGTGAACCTGGAATAGTCATCTACAATAACCAGCACATATTTCTTCCCTCCTCTACTATGGACTTTAATAGGTCCACATAAATTCATGTGAAGTATTTCAAGAAGTCTGGAAGTACTTACTTGCTTCTTCAATTTGAAGCAGGATCAGGTTTGTTTACCTTTAACACAAGCATCACAACCTTTGTTGTCTGGAAATTTCAGCCTTGGCAGGCCACAGACCAAATCCCTTGAAATCAACTTGATTAACAAAGAGAAACTCACATGCCCCAATCTTCTGTGCCACAAATTAGCATCTTCACCTTGTGCACTTAAACAAGCTAATTCCCTATCAACCACAGACTCCAAATAGCTACATACATGTTCTTGATCCTTTTGGCTTTGAGAATAATCCTTCCAGATTTCATGCTTGATACAGTGCATCCATCAGATGAGAATTTTACCTCATTTCCTTTGTCACGGATTTGAGATACACTTAGAAGACTATACTTTAGCCTATTCGCATAATACACATCTTCTATTGCGCGATGAGGTGATTTTCCAATCTCTCCAACACCTTGGATGTAACCTTTTTGCAATTTTCAAAAGACACACCTCCCCATTGAAGTGCCTTGAAGGAGAGAAAACAATCAACCCTCCCAGTCATGTGTCTAGAACAACCACTATCCATAACCAGTTTTGGTTGTCATCCCCCTTTTCTACCACATTTTTTTTCTATTTTCAGTAGTGGCCATTAGAGAACTACAGGATCCTGAGATTATTTTCTTCTCACCATGTTTCAGCATAAAACCATCTCCATCCTCCTTGGCTTTCTCAAATTTATATGAGGAGTCTACCCATGCAGCCACCTCCTTCTTTATTATACAGCTAGCTGCATCCTTTCTTCTTGATTTTTCAGGATTCTGATTGTACTTTTGCGCTTGGTAGTTTCTAGTGAATGCCTCAGAGCTACTATCTTTGTGACAACCTTCAATCTTATCACTTCTTTTGCTAAGCTAACCACCCCTTTTTATAGCTCTAACAATTCTTGTTGCCAAAAGTGCAACATCCGTGTCTTCTTTACCTGGGTCAGACTCTAAAACCTTCAAGGTCATGAATATCTCTCTTTTTGCTTCCTTTCTTTCCACCCTTAGTTCAATTATAACAGCCATGATGACCAAAACACTCTAGCTATGAACCTTTTAGAGTGAACTTGCTCCGATACCAATTGTTGGAACCCTTGTGGGTTACACCACACAGACAAGAACCAGGTCCCTCAAAGTCAATCACAAGCAATAGAACAGTAAAGCAACTATGAGGTGCTAGAAAATTAAGACAGTGCAGGAAAGTAACAATACATAAAATTTAATGTGGAAACCCTCCTTGCTCACGGAAGGGAAAAACCACGGCTTGCCCTCACAAGCAGCTCCAAATCCACTATAATCAAACTCTTGATTACAGCCTTCAATGAACCTAACTCTAGGTTCCTTTCGCTTGTAATAACTCTACTACAAGCTCATCTTGACAACTCAGCCAAGGACTCTCTTCACTAATTAACTCTAATCAGTATCAAACTTAGGCAACTCTACCTAAGCACTCTCTACTCAAAGAGAAAGATCCATTACTCTTATAACATGAGTAATTCGTTTACAAGTCAGAACTCACTTAAGAACAATTTCTATTTAAGCACATAAACAGCTAAGAACTTGAGCAGTGTTGAAATGGGGGTTTTGCTGCCTCTCTTTACTCTTTGTAATTGCCAAAAACCATTTGATGAAGAAGCATCTTTCTCCTTTTACAGATGAGTGATGATTAGGGCTGAAATATCATTGGACTAGTTGTCCTAATAAATACAAGCAACACCTGCAAGTTTGTTACACAAGAGGACAAAACTGTGCAGTCACGCGTGCCAGCTGTACTGTACCATGAACATCCAGAGACCTGGTCCCTTGCAGTTAGCTGCTCATCATCAAAACTACATATAACAAGATGCCAAACCCCTTAAGTGACCACCAAAACAGAACATAATAGAACAACTTAAACTCATTAAAAGCAGGGTGAAAGAAAAAAACTTGTGTTTAGAAGACAAGTCTTTATATTTTGAGAAAGGTAAAAATGAGGTCAGAAGGCAAGATTTGATCTGAATTCTTCTAAACTTGATGAAAGTTCGGGTAATCCAATTTGCTTTATGTATAAATATGCAACTAGCTATCGCAGCATAGATATCCATCCAGATACTACATATCACAAAACAAAGAGGACGGGGAGAAGGGGACAGATTTTGAGGAACAGGAATACTAGAGATTGAGGCAAGAAAAATTTAGACTATTCCATAAGAGAAGCAAGAGGAAGATGTGAAAATGAGAGAAATACCCATACAACTAAGGACTATAGGTGATATTCAGGAAATAGGAGGCGCAAAATACTAGAAAATTTTCCTCATTATTGCATGAACTAAGGGAGTCGAGCTCAGAGTTCACTGGCTAAAAGCTGGCAGAAGACAGGTCTGGGAATGGGAATATACTGAAACCATATTTGTAGTGCTATAATTCCTACCATGCAAGGCTTTTCGGGCTGTGTATGTGTGTGCGTGTTAATTTAAGTATATTAAAGATTTTGGGAATAATAAACATTTCCTTGACATGAGACAGAAGATAAAATGACTCTGAAACTTACCACTTAGTCTTTGGGAACCGCAAGATGGCACAAGAAATTTGACTCCTAGAGCTATGCCAACTCTCTATTCAAGTATAGTCTGGGTACTTTCTCTCGAAAGTGTCTAGTATTTCCCATTCCATAGGCCAGAATAAAAGTGCCTTTAGATGGATGAAGAAAACAAATGTTCGTCCCCCTCCACCCTGTTTTAAAGTTCTTTGGCACAATAACACCCACTCTTAATCTTAAACATCAAAATACACTAAAACACTCTCGTACATTTCGACAACTTGAGCAGCTATGCCTCTATGGTTGGCAGCAGAATATTCAAGATCTTTAATAAATTCATCTGTTTACCTTTTGGAGCTTGCTTCATTCTTTCCACACGCTTCTCTGATTTATTCAGAACTTAATCCTGTAAGTAGCATTCATGCAACAGAAGAAAAAGCACCCTGAATTAGGAAGCGGTAAGCTATGGTCTTTAGAGAAAACACATACATAGAAACTTTGGATAAGGAAAACAACAAGACATTGTTATTTCCTAGGCCAACTGGTTTAGTTCAGAATTTATTGGAAAGACAACCAAATAAGACTATCATAAACAATACAAGAATAGAACTGAGTAAGATTGAAATCATATAATATTTTGACATCTGACAATCAGCTAAATGACCTTCTCGAGCAAATGCCATATCAGTTGCAATCTATATAAGGAACAGTGTGGCAAAAAAAGAAATTTTTTAAATGTCATCAAGAAAATAAATGTCTAGCCGATCCTAACTAGCTTAGATTCAGGCACAATTGTTATTGTTCATCAAGAAAATACATGTATTCACATACAGATGACATAAAAAAGAACACCATATCCTCATAGACACTATCAGATGTTCATTACCTAGGTAGCATTTTAGAAGTACAGTTTAACAGTTGAGGCTAATCTTTTCAATTGTCGACATGGCAAACCATTTTGGTCATGAAAAGAGCATATTGGTAGCAGAGCAATTGATCTTTAGAAATTAAGGGCAAGTTACAGTTGCTGGGGCACAATTGGAAAAAAGTTGTGTCCAAGTGAGTACAACTTACAGTCTATCTTCCGTTCGTAGAATGAAAAAGAGTACTGATAAAGTTGCTTGGGACTGAACATCCTCCTTTACTTAGAAAGGCTTAGGAACGACGTTGGCAAATGATTGTTGAATATAGTTACTCACCACATACCCCAATTTCTTCTATCGGGTGTGTACCAGACGGGTTTTTGCACGGAGGACCAAATGTTACTGCTGGGAAGCATTAGGCGTCTAGCTTCTATTTCTTGTAAAAGAAATTACATTCTATCTTCAGTCTGTAGACCGAATTACTTTTGCTTTATCAAAACCTTCGGGCATGAGGCGTCTAGCTTCTATTTCTTGTAAGAGGTTTATGATCGCTCCTTCTTCTCCACAACTGAGAAGCATGCTGCATATTTCAGTTAACATATGTAAGTCAGGGGTAATAGATCTTTCTAGCATCTCTTTCAAGACTTCCATTGCTCCATCATAATCCTCATCCTTGATGAAGGTGGATGCTAATAGAGTCAAAGTGGACTTATTCGGGTGAAAACCACCTCTAACCATGCTTTTGTAGAGTTGAAATGCACGGTCAGGATTCCTACTGGCACACTGTCCACTAATCAGAGAAGAGAAAGTAGAGGAAGTAGGAACTAGGTTTGCCTTATCAAGTTCTTTGACCAAAAATGCAGCTTTCTTTGTCTTCCCCTCCTTGCACAGTCCCCAAATCAATGCATTGTAAGTCAAGATATCAGCCTTCAATCCATTGTTTGCCATCTCCTCAAAAAGCCTACTCCCCATTTCAGAATTACCAGCCTGACTATATGCATTAATCAGCGTATTATAAGTGACAACATTTGGAGCCACACCGGTTCTCTTCATCTCGCTGAAAAGTTTGTTTGCGTCATGTAATTTCCCTGCCTTGCATAAACCATGAATAAGAGTGTTGTATGTAACATCAACTGGATTTACACCATTCTTCTCCATCACGGTCTTAAGTTTCATTGAAACACTCAAGAGGTTCCGGTTACAATGTCCAGCAATCAAAGTGTTATAAGACACAGCATTAGGTTTCAAGCTTATGTCCTCCATCTCCCTTAAGACCTCAACAGCCTTTTCTAGTTTCCCCGATTTGCATAAAGCACTCATGACCATATTAAACGTATAAACATTAGGCGAAATCCTTGAACGACGCATCTCCTTATAAAACCACAACGCAATATCTACCCTATCCAAACTAAGCAATGAGCTCACGAATGCATTGCAAGACACAACAGTGGGAACAAAGCCATACTGCTTCATACTACAAAATGTATCACTGGCATTCCTAAACCTCTTCAAATGAGCATAACACTTAAACAATGAATCAAAAACACGTGGCGACGAATCACACATTCGGTACGATAAAAGTATAGCTTCAAATAATTTATCAGGAAAATCTACTTCACCTGATTCAAGAAGCTTCCTCAAAATTAATTCAGCGGATTTAAACTTCTTACTCTTAGTAAGTACATGAAGAACAATGCACTGATTCTCAAGGGTATTCGAACTCGGGTTTTTAACCTCAACCCATTTAAAGAATTCAAGTGATAAAACATAATCTTTTTGAATTTTCAATAAAATATGCTTAGCTCTAAATGGGGTTAAACCAGAAGACAACTTCTCAAGCTTAATCCAATCAAAATGTATAAGGTGACTATGAGCTACATTAACAAAATCAAGATCTTGACCTTTGGGTTCAGAAATTGTTCTGTGAGGCAATGGAATTGGGTCCAATTTTCTTTGATGGGTATTTTTGGGTGTATGAAAAGTCGAAAATTTACGAAAATATTTAAGAATCTTCATTTTTTTAAAAAAAAAAAAGAAGAAGAAGAAACCTTTGCTATTTTTTGAAGGTTCAGCCACTTCTGGACACCCATTGAGAAGCGGATGTATTTTTGTTTTTTCTTCTAGGGGATGGTTACCACCATATTTGTTTTGTTTTATAGTATACTAGTGGGCCCGTGCTGGTAATATGCACGGGCGAAAATATGATGTCACATAAAATAGTTAGGAAAAAATAGCATGCTTAAACATTAAATTATAAAAAATAATAAAAAAAATTTTAAATTACATTTTGTAGAATATGTATTTGTATTTTTGTAGCAACAGTTTATAAAAATACAAAATATATATCGATCATAAGGGCAGTAAAAATCATATGTATTTATATTTTTGTAGCAACAGTTTACAAAAATACAAAATACAACTTGTTATATTTTGTAATTATGAAACTGTTGCTATGAAACTTATAATTAAGGGGATAAGTATGTTATTTCTGAATTTTACCCAAATAGTTATACTTTATAATATGCGGAACAAATATTACATTATATATAAGTATTTATTGGTACCAAAAGTGCTAAAGATGAAAGTTATTGGTACAAGAGCATAGTACATAATATTAAATTAAATTTGTACAGTTGAAATTATGATAGTACATAAAACAGTTATGCTTCATAGTAGGTGAAACAAAGATTAGATTGTTATGTTGTTAGCTTGTGGAAGTACTACATAAAATCATTTGTTGGTACAAAAAGTGTCAAAGTTGAAAGTTATTGGCACAGGAGTATGGTATATTGTTGGTTGATTGTAGAAACAACATTTTCTTCAACACAGTAGTGGAGAACTAAGATTGACTTTTGTGAATTGAACTTCTTAAACGTCTTCTTCTTTGGGTGTTGTGTTGTAACATCACCTTCAACATACGCCTATTCCATTACCAAAAAATCAGAAGACATTTTGTTAAAATATAAGAAAATGATGGAGAAGTGTATTGATTAAAATCTCAAAGAACAAGCAGTTCGTAGATTGGAATAAATTGAAAAAAGTCTATAACACAAATGTAAGGTAAAGTTACATATAAAGGTATAAGAAAACTAAATAAAGGTGTAAACGAAAAATAATACAGCTTTTACTGAAAACATGCCAAACCATATCAAATAAATAATAGTTTTAGACAATTCTATTATTCAGGTACGTGATGAAGTAAGATAGATGAACCAAACATACACAAACATGCCATTTTCACGCTAATTCAAACCAGTCACATAAAACATAAACATATTTCAAGTACATTACAATTGTGTCAAGTTTTTTCAATATAGTGAACTTATTTTCTTGTATAAGTAACGATATTATTATAATGGTCTAAAAGCAGTTAAGACAGTGCATTAATAGTTACAAATTATAAAGTGTGCAAAGTTCAAATCATATCTAATATGGAATCTACATCATTTACAAAGGTCATGTTGTACCAAAAGGCTAGAAAGAAAACAAAATTGTGCTTAAGTATGTAAGTTGCTCTATGTTTGTCCTCAACAATTTCACAAGGATACATTTTTGTTCTTCTAACTTTTTATTCTTCAGAAAAGGACCTAAAATGCCCTTTAACTATGTGAAATGGTGCAAAAATGCCCTTCTTCTACCTATTAGGCCTAAAGTGCCTTTTTCGTCAACCTATTAGGCCTATTTTGCCCTTACATTTAACAACTAACTAATGATCCTACTTCATTAATGACGTGGAACATTTCTATTGGTCAATTAATATTTAATTAAACTAATTAATTTTATTTTTTAAAAATCCAACGACCTAACCAAATAACCCGCACCAATTTCTACTATTCTTTACTGGCATCTCTTAATGTTCACCGGCTTCTAATCACTAGCATCATGTTGGCTGTCAAGTTTGTTGATGATGAGTAAGTATTCTAGCCATACTTGTTTAAATTTTCAGAAAAGCTCATTGCTAATGTACCTAAGTTTTTGTCCTTTTTAGTTGTTACAACAATGGTTATTATGCAAAAGTAGGAGGAATAACCACAGCAAAACTGAACAAGCTAGAGATGAAATTTTTGGCAACCCTTGATTTTCGACTGTACGTAAGTGTTGAGAGCTTTGATAAGTACTGCTTGCAGCTAGACAGAATAATAGAAATTGAGGCGGGTTATTAGTTGGGTCAGGTTATTTGGTTGGTTCGTTGGGTTTTCAAAGAATAAAATTAATTAATTTAATTAAATATTAATTAACCAATAGAAATATACCACATCATTAATGAAGTAGGGTCATTAGTTAGTTGTTAAATGTAAGGGCAAAATAGGCCTAATAGGTTGACGGAAAGGGCATTTTAGGCCTAATAGGTACATGGAGGGCATTTTTGCACCATTTCACATAGTTAAAGGGTATTTTAGGCCTTTTTTCGTTTATTCTTTTTACAGTTCCAACAAATGCAAGCTTCTGTCAACTGTTAAATCTTGAAGGGTTTCTGCTTACAAAAACAGACCTTGAGGGGAGATAATGATGCTTCAGTCCATTCTATCAAAGAGTAAGTTTCTTTCCTGAGCATCTACTAAACCTTTAGTGTTGTATTACTTTCTTAGAGAACCTCCATAGCACTAACCTCTGCATGTTTCCTGAAACTACAACAACAACATACCCGTGCAGTCCCATAGTGGAATCTAGGGATGGTAGAGTATATGCAAACCTTATCCCTACCTTGAGAGGTAGGGAGTTCCCATAGTAGATCCAAAACTTTTAGTCTACAACAAAATTAAAATAGATTTTTCTTGTTACTTTTTATAAGACAAGTGAAAGATTAAAATTTGTTCCTGAGTTGCAAACACAAAAAAAGAAAGTAGAGCTTAACCAAATGGAACAACTTTGTGAATCCAGTCTTCTGTGATAATATTCAGTCTTCCTTTGTGAAACCTACTATTTCATTGACTACATAAGCTGCTAATCCTGTGTACCAAATACCACTTAGCTAAATGTAATCCTCCTTTTTTTCTTTTATCAACCTTCAATCAATCTAAAACTCCAAATAAGCCCCTCAAAGCTAAGATTGGAAAGTGTGAGCAGTTCTTTGAGATTTATCAGATCCCTGCCGAGAGAAGATGAGCTATGTTTCAGTTCATATGAGGGATAACGCTTATATCTGGCAATGTTGATGACTACCAGGAAAGGTTTTGTCACGCCTCAAATCCTATTGGGGCGGACAGGCACCCTTAGCCGTAAAAGCTCAAGAGAACCAATCCATAACCTTGTACTTCTCATGCATGTAACTATGACAACCAAAGGTTCTGAAAAGTATAATATTATGCATCGATGGGAATAACTACGTTGGCAAGCACAAAATTATATATACAACACTTGATCGTTGGGGTCAGAATATCTAAAAGACAAGACACTACCATGTTTAACCTTACATAAGTCTACAAAGCCTCTAAAAGACACATAGACTTAGTTAGGGTCGGGACAAACCCCCGCCCTACTCTTGACTACTGCACAATACCAAAATATATAAAACAAGCCCGGAAAGCCCCGAATCAATCGAAAGCTCACCAATAGTCACTAAATAGCCTGTGCTCCTACTAGTGAAGTGTATTAGCTGAAGCCCCTGTGCATGCAACATAAAAGACAGGTCCCCGTAAGAGACGTCAGTACAAAAATATGTACTGAATATGTAAGGCTAAAGGTAAAAACATATGATATAAGAGCTCAATAGAAATCAGATATAAATGTATAAGTAGTACTAGTAGACCACGTTTATATATACTTGTGGGACTACGTATATTACATTCTTTTTTTCATTTTTACCTTTCTTACTTCATAATATTTGTAAGCCATATTGACCAGCTGATTAGTGGTAAGTAGATAAATCGGGATCGACCCATGCTAGGTTTACCCCCCTAAGCTGCCACCCACATATAAACATTGGGATTGGACCATGCTAGGCTATTGCCCCTGAGCTGCCACCCATATATAAAGGTATCGAGATCGGCCCATGTTAGGCTTATGCCCCTGAGTTGCCACTCATTTTACAGATTTGCGTTACTTAATTTATTTAACCTTTGAGATTGTTACTTTGGTGGTCATAATATTATGGTACCTTGAAACAATAATCTACCAATAAGAGACATGTAAATGGATACTTAATGCAACAACAATGAGGTGGGGAGCTGTTGGCATACAAATGAAGTGTTTAGGAGTTGAAAATAATACATGGGTCTTACTTGAGTAAACGGAGAACTCCTAAAGTATTCTAGTGAAAATAAATGTACAAGAGAGTAGGAACAAGGTCATTGGTTACATAGGATATAATACGCTGCTATTATGTATCACTTGTTATAGGATAACCTTGGAATCTTACTTGATGGAACAAATGTCCAATTTCATGCCAAAGAGTGCAAAATAGAGTATGCCTTACATACCTGGTTATGTAACTCCGAAACTAACCCAACTTGACTTCCTGCCTTTTAGGTTACTTATCTATAATAGAATATATGGTAAACTAATATTAGAAACCAACTGACACATTTGGAATATTTAACTTTACCAAACTAGTAACTGGGTAGTAAGCCCTTAATCTATCAATCAAAGGTGTTATCTTAACCCTTTTTTCCTCCAATTACACCCACATACCATACATGTTCTTATAAGATTTACCAAAACCACCTTGGATTCATTATACTCTCCAAATAATATGCAAAACAAATTGGGTAGTAAACATATGCAATAATTAGTTTGGTGGTGTAACACCACACCTTTTTTATATATTTCAATTTGAAATAGTCACACCTTTCTCCAACATCAACCCAGCAGCCCATAATATATACATACAAAATAGTCCCAAATCTCATTTATTATAGCAATCAATTATTGAACTCATCATCTTTTGAGTTTTCAATAACAACACATCCATAACTCTTTCCCAAATTCATATATAAGGAGAACAAAATGGGGCAGTCACCTTACCTCAATTCAAAAACTTACCCTTTAAATTTGAACTCCTCAAGAACTTTATGTTTCACTTTTCTTCACACTTTAAACCAAAGAAGAAAAGAAATCTCTTAATAACAAAGAAAAAGTAAACAAGGAGCTTGTTCTATATTCTGCCATGTATTTATAATTAGGCACCTATAACATGTTTTCCTAATCTTCCATGAGATAATTAAGCTAAACCTTAAGTGTTTACACTTACCTTAGCTTGCAAAGACGAGGGTTTCTTCAAGAACCCTAGAAGGAATTTTAGGGTTGCTGTTCTTATCTTTGTTAAGAAAGGGAGAAAGCTGAAATTTAAAAGGGTGAATATTGTGTGTAAAATGATTAAAATGACCACTTATATTGATCTTATATTGATCCCCCTAGAACTTCTCTTATTGACCTCATTTTCAGCCACAAGTTAGTCCAGGTAGGTGATGCACCTACTTAAGGGTTCAATCTGCTCAAAATTTATAAGTAGGTGATGCACCTACTGGCTTAAATTCTTATTTTTGGGTCAATTAACTTGGGCCTTTGGTAGATTTAAGTGTTGGGCCATTTCTCTATTTTTTTCCTCTTTTATTCAATTTGGGCCCAAATGAGTACATTAGTATAGGCCTAAATCTGGTCCATAGCCATGGGTCCATTAATTTGGTCCAAATAGCTTAAGTAGGTGACTTACCTACTAGATTAATTAAGTCATGCAAGCACATCAATATTTTATTCCATTTTCAGCTCCTAATCCCTTTAATCTAATCTTCAACTTGTACGCACTTGGTCACTTTAAACTTTAGATTCAAATACCAGCTTACAATCCCAAGTTTAAATAGTTATATCGACGTTAACTTGGTCACATCACATTAAAACGTACGGTAACATCTGTAATTCCATCTACACCATTAATACTTGCATAACAAATCTTATCCGTTATCTATACCACAAGGCTATACCAAGTTCCATGTAATTAGAACAAGTACAAGCAAAATACGGGATGTTACATCCTCCCCCTTAGGAACATTCGTCCTCAAATGTTAGCATAATTGTCCAACCAAAACAAGTTTAAGCCTAAGTTTAATACTCATGCTATCACGTAGTACCTGTATATTACACTTAATTTTTAGTGCCCCAATTCAGCATCTTGAACTTTCTCTTCGTATTTGAATAAATGGGGGTACTTGGATTTCATCGCTTCTTCAGCTTCCCATGTTATCTCTTCTACTTGTTAGTTTCTCCAAAGTACTTTCACCGAAGCTATTTCTCTATTTCTTAACTTCTTACCTTGTCGATATAGGATAGAAATATGTATTTCTTCATAGGTGAGATCTTCCATAACTTGTACATCTTCAGTAGGAGTAATATGAGATGGATCTTCGATGCACTTTTGAAGCATTGAGACATAGACCACTGGATGGACTGTTGAAAGCTCTTGGGGTAGTTATAACTCAAAAATGATGTGGCCAAACCTCTGAGTAATCTTATATGGGCCTATATAATGTGGACTTAGTTTTCCTTTCTTACCAAATCTCATAACCCCCTTCATTGGTAACACTTTCAAAAATACCCAATCACCTATAACAAACTCTAGCCCCCTTCTTCTAATATCTGCATATGACTTGTGTCGACTTTGGGCTGTCTCTAGCCGCTGTTGGATCACTTTAACCTTTTCCATATCTTGATAAATAAGATCTGGCCCTAAAAAGGCAGCTTCACCCACTCCAAACCATCCAATTGGCGACTACACTTTTTTTCCATACAAAGCTTCATATGGTGCCATTTTGATACTTGAATGATAGCTATTGTTGTAGGCAAACTCGATGAGAGGTAAATGATCACCCCAACTACCTTTAAAGTCGAATACACAAGATCGTAGCATATCTTCAAGTGTTTGAATGGTACATTCCGCTTGTCCATCTATTTGAGGGTGGAAAGCTGTACTTAAATTAACTTGTGTTCCCAAATTTCTCTGAAAAAACTTCCAAAAATTTGCAGTAAATTAAGCTCTCCTATCTAATATAATAGATACTGGTACTCCATATAATTGAACTATCTCTTTGATATATAATTTGGCATACTCTTCAACTGTATAAGTGGTCCTAATCAGTAGGAAATATGCTGATTTGGTAAACCTATCAACTATCCCCCATATGGAATCAAACTTTTGAGCTGTACTAGGCAAACCAGTAACAAAATCCATGTTGATCATGTATCACTTCCAGATTGTAAGATCTATACATTGCATATAATCCCCGGGCTTTTGGTGCTCTACTTTAACTCTTTGACAATTTGGACACTCGGCTATAAATTCTGCAATGCACTTCTTTATGTCATTCCACTACTATATTCTTTTAAATACTGATATATTTTGGTTTACACTAGATAGATAGAATACCTTGAATGATGTGTCTCTATCATAATCATCTTTCTTAGCCCATCTACATTAGGCATACACAATCTGTTTTGGCACCGAAGTGCTCCCTCTTGTGTAAGCTCAAATGCCTTTGTCATACCACATTGTACATTCTCCCTAAGATATAATAGAATGGGATCTATATATTGTTTCTCTTTCACTTCAGCTACTAATGAAGATTCTGCCGCATTATGCACAATAAACGCCTTATCTGGAGTTTCAAAAAGGCGAACCCCCAAATTGGCTAGTTGGTGTAGATCCTTAGTCATCCCTTGTCATTTTGTAGGCTACCCATAAGTGCCCACCATAGCCTTACAACTTAACACATCAGCTACCACATTTGCTTTTCTCGGATGATACAAGATATCAACATCATAGTCTTTTAATAGTTCGAGCCATCTTCGCTGCCTCAAATTTAGGTCCTTCTGATTAAAGATATATTACAAACTCTTGTGGTCAGTATATGTCAACATGAATTCCATACAAGTAGAGAAGCCATATCTTTAAGGCAAATATAACCGCTTCTAGCTCCAGATCATGCATTGGATAATTCTTCTCATGTGGCCACAATTGTCTTGAGGCATACGCTGTGACTTTACCATGCTGAATCAACACACACCCTAAGCTAATTCTTGAAGTATCACAATACACTGCATACCCTTCTGTGTCTTCTAAAAGTATCAACATGGGTGTGGAAGTCAACTTATTCTTCAGATCTTGGAAACTCCTTTCATATGCATCATTCTATTGAAACTCGGATGCTTTGTGTGTTAGCTTTGTTAAAGGTGCAGAAATTAAAGAAAATCCTTCAACAAACCTTCTATAATAACCTATTACCCCAAGGAAACTACGAATCTCTGTAGGTGTTGTAGGTCTTGGCCAGTTCTTCACAGCTTCTATCTTTTGAGTATCAACCTTTATTCCTTTATCAAATACAATATGACCCAAGAATGCCATAGATTTTAACCAAAATTCATATTTATAGAACTTTGCATATAGCTTACAATCACGAAGAATCTGTAAAACCTGTCTTAAGTGACTGGAATGGTCCTCCTTTGATCTAGAATAAACCAGAATGTCATCTATAAAAACTATCACAAACACATCTAAGAATGGGTTAAACACCCTAGTCATCAAATCCATAAAAGTTGTGGGTGCATTAGTTAGCCCAAAGGACATGACTAGAAA